>NC_133585.1:24628123-24850623 GCF_964106895.1 Numenius arquata | reverse complement strand
TTTCCTCAACAAGACATGTGTATTCATCTCCAGTTATCCATACCTCTGCTGCCAGAGAATAGCTGTTCAATAATCACCCAATCTCTTCTGAAATAAGACATTGAACTGGAAGCGATACATTTGGCTTAATATCAGATGGCCACTCACGGTGCCATCAAAGGGAAATGGGCAGTCTAAATTCGGGATAAATAGACTGCAGCATAGAAAACTTGCAAGTGCAAGGACCTAAACCTCTCTTTTTTTTTTTTTTTCTTCCAGGACAGGATTCAATGGATTTATACCAGTATAAGTGAGCAAAACTGGTAAACGAGTAAAGAGTGATAGGAGTAAGTAGGAGTAAGCACCGCCTCTCTCCCTTGGTCACTGTTCACGGAGAGTACCATTTGGGTTCTTTCATAAGAAAGATACTTGTAAACACAACGGCCATGTGTCGTGCTCATTTGTTGCATGTCTTTTTGTGCCACTCTTTTTCTCGATGAAGTCATTTAAACTTCAGGTGCCCCCTTTGTTGCCATCCAAGCTATTTGGGTTATTGCCCTGGTTTTATTTCTCTTCTGGAATGGGCCGACTTAATAAAAAGAAAAGGGTGGATGAAAATGGGTGAAGGAGGTTGGGGAGGAGTTTTACTTAAATATACAGTATGTAAATATATTTATTTCTATATAGCCAGATTTCTCGCAGACCTATAACCGCTTGGCTGCATGGAAAAGGAAACAGTGAATGGTGTATGGAAGGCTTACTTTATTCATGCTTTCTTTTTCCGTCTGACCCAGCCCAGATAGCCATGAAAAGACAAGCTAATTTGCCTAGGAATCACTGGGAATGTGCTAAAGTGCTGAAGATAAATCAGGAGATAGAACTAAGCAACTCTTAGAAAAACTCTGAAGGAGAGTGGACCTGCTGGAGCCAAGCTCCGAAGAGAAAGATCTGGGAGTCCTGGTAGACAGCAAAATGACAATGAGCAAGCAATGTGCTCTTGTGGCCAGGAAGGCCAATGGAATCCTGGGCTGCATAGGGAAGAGTGTGGCTAGTAGGTCGAGGGAAGTCATTCTCCCCCTCTACTCTGCACTGGTGAGGCCACAACTGGAATACTGCGTCTAGTTCTGGGCTCCCCAATTCAAGAGGGGCAGGGAACTACTGGAAAGAGTCCAGCGAAGGGCAACAAAGATGATTAAGGGATTGGAGCATCTCCCTTATGAAGAAAGGCTAAGAGAGCTGGGACTCTTTAGTCTGGAGAAGAGAAGGCTGAGGGGAGACCTTATTAATGCCTATAAGTATCTGAAGGGTGGGTTGAAAGAGGAGGGAGCCAGACTCTTTTCAGTGGTTCCCAGTGACAGGATGAGGGGCAACGGGCACAAGTTGGAACACAAGTGGAACATAGGAGGTTCCACTCGAATATGAGAAAGAATTTCTTCACGGTGAGGGTGCCAGAGCCCTGGAACAGGCTGCCCAGGGAGGTTGTGGAGTCCCCTTCTTTGGAGATTTTCAAGACCCGCCTGGATGCAGTCCTGAGTAGCATTCTCTAAACAATCCTGCTTCAGCAGGGGAGTTGGACTAGATGATCTATACGGTCCCTTCCAACTCTAAAAAAAATTCAGTGAGAGACAGCCACAAGGAAGGGCGCTAATAACACAGTGATTCTGCTTCTTATTTTTATCTCATGGTCTGTTTTGGAATGAAGATCTTTTTACTTCTCCAAAACTAAGAAAGCAAGAGCACTAAGTCCTGGTTAACGAGGCTAATCAGCAGAAGACATCCTGTGAACTTGACAGAAGTTCTTCATTGTCTGTGAAAATTTGTGTTGGCTTTGCAGACAGAAGTTCAAGTTCAGCATATTTATTTTGAGAAGGACTACAGAAAAAGAAAGGAAGTGGGAACAACATGAGTGAAGAGAGCAAAATTTGACCCCACACATTTAGAAAAGGAATTCTTCAAACTGATTTGGAAGTAGCAAAGATGTCTTGTGCTAATGAAAATGGAGATTTCATCTTTAGAAGTTTTACCAGAAGTTGCCTAAGAAAGAAATACGACCCTGATTTTCCATTGTCCTGCACAGCTGTAAAAGCCAATCCAACAAACAAAGTAGGTATGAAATACTACCCAGTCAGCACAGGTTTAGTTTGAACAGTAATAAGCTCTACATTCCCTACTGCAAGTCAATTAAACTGCACAGCTGATTTACTGAATAAGAACTTTTTCTGGGACAAAGAATTGCAGGATCCTGATGCTGAGATACAAAATCTTTTGTAGAGGTAAAGGAAAAGCTTATCCGTTATTTATGGCCATGTAAATCATAGCTGAAGTCAGTGCACAAATCCTAGAACAAAAAAAAGAAGACAGCAGGATAATATTGTAGCTTTACATTCTGCACTTAAATTTTAAATATATTACTATTTTAAAAGGCTTTTTACATGTGACTACCACACAAATAATTTTGAGCCTGATTCTTTCTTGTATTAAAGCTTGCACTATACATGCTTTTTTGTCTATAAATATTTTTTTTTGTTATGATTGTTAATTAACTTGTTTCCTGAAGAAACAAAACTTGCAGTTGTGCTGTCTGTCCATCTTGATGTCCTTCTCCAATAACTTTTCAACCCAAGAACACATTCTGATCAACTCTGATGGGCAGGTAAAGCTCTCCACAATATAGAATTCCCACAGCCTTAGGAAAATGGCTGGCCAGAGAGAAGAGAGAGCGAGCGAGCACAGGCGAGCCTCTGTCAGAGCCCCAGTAGAGATCAAAGCTGCAATACAAACTCAACATCAGGGACACAAATGCTCTTGGACTCCTTTCAGAGACTCCACACAGAAGCACATTCTTGAGAGACAGACCCACGCAGAGCCAGACTTTATCAGCTCCCCTGTTAAAGGAACTGCTTGTTCCACCCCTGCAGTTCTGACAGTAGCAACCCTAAATGACTTCTACATCCAAAGAACCATAATTAACAGAGAACAGGCAAGGAGGTAGAAGGATCAAACCACTTTCACTTGGAAGTGATATAACGCTGAGGTGGTTTCTACTGCGCTGGTGGGGAGCTATTGGCATTACCAGGCACTTTTATACTGCAGTTGATGTCAAGGAGCTGAAAAAATTAAAACAAGAGTAATTCCACAGAAAAATTCATCATGTGCCTTCTGGCTTTCCTAGCTATATACAAGCAGAAGCTACCCAATCACCTTAATGTCATTTTCCACCCACTTCATCTAAGCACTAGGTGCCAACAACCTCAATGGCAAGTAGAGGGCCAGCAGGGTCACTGCAGGACAGCTTTTCTCCAAGGTAGTTTAGCACAGGATCACTTTAAGTACGCATTGCACTGCACCAAGTTTGTGATGGAGAAACGAATGAGGGTTTTTTTTTTTCCCTGGAGTCACAGGTTCGGTTTTGAAATCGACTCCACCCAAGCTGACTCTGAGCATCCAGCAGGGCTTTGCTGAAATCAGCACAGCTCCACATAGGAGATGGCAGTTCAGCTCGGGTTGCGTGAGCGGGACTGAAACTCATGTAAAGGAAGAGAGAAAAATAGCGACTCTTAAAACATGTGATTAAGTCTAAGCATTTACTGGATAATAAATTATTTGCTAAAACTCTAAGACGAACTGGAGCCTTATCATGATTTTACTGTTAATTCAATCATTCTGGAGTTCTTGATGTTAAGTTAATTAATTGTTGTTGGCATAATTATAAAAATATCTTCAGTTTTATAATGGGTATAAAGTTCTGAAATATAAATTGAAGATACCTCACATTTTTAATAGTCGTTCCTTAACCTTTAAGGCATTTACTTTTGTGTGGTGAATGAAGTCAATGTGAGCTTTTTTTTATTACATAGAGGACATTATCTGAGATATTATTTATCAAGCAACTGAACAGGTAGTATTTTGTGTTCTTTTCCCTATATATCCCCCTGTGATGCTTCCATACTGCACATATAACCATTGTAGACCATCCCATCCTGACCCTCAGCAGATACACCAAGTATGGTCTCCATTTACTCTCTTTTGCCCTTTTTGAGGTTATGTAGAGTAACCTTTCATGCAAGCTGCAGGACAACAGGCATACAGTGGTCCAGGAGATGCAGTGGTGTCATTCTAAACACATGCCACAGGAGGTGTTGTAGTGGTTTAACCCTATCCAGCAACTGAGCACTGCATGTGGGATGGGGGAGAGAATCACAAGAGTAAAAGTGAGAAACCTCATGGGCTGAGATCAAGACAGTTTTAATAGCTAAAGCAAAAACCACACACACGCAAGCAAAGCAAATCAAGGAATTCATTCACTACTTCCTATCGGCAGGCAGGTGTTCAGCCATCCCTAGGAAAGCAGGGCTCCATCATGCCTAATGGTTACTTGGGAAGACAAATGCCATACCTTTGAATGTCCTCCCCCTCCTTCTTCCTCCAGCTTTATATGCTAAGCATGACATCTTATGGTATGGAATATCCCTTTGGTCAGTTGGGGTCAGCTGTCCCAGCTGTGTCCCCTCCCAACTTCTTGTGCACCCTCAGTCTACTCGCTGGTGGGGCAGCGTGAGGAGCAGAAAAGGTCTGGACTCTACGTAAGCGCTGCTCATCAATAATTAAAACATGGGTTATCAACACTGGTTTTAGCACAAATCCCAAACATAGCCTCATACTAGGTACAATGAAGAAAATTAACTCTATCCCAGCCAAAACCAGCACAATTGTCTAAATTGGCTACTGCAAACTGGCAGAGATGATATAAACCTTTATTCCAATAACACCTACAAGCTAGAGGAATCATGCTAGAACAAAACAGGACAATGACGCTGTTGATCTTGCCTCTGTGGCCACTATAACCCATCTCAGCGCAGGGTACAACTCTGCTATTCTATTCAGCATGTCCACTGTCTTGCTGGGAAAGCACAGGCAGCCAGCTGAACCACCCAGGGGCCTCTTTCCCAAACTATTGCAACAATGCCTTACAGGAAAGTAGTCAGATTGGCTTCCAGGCAGTTATCAGGTCTTGGCAACAGCTCAGTAGTGGTTAGACAGCCTGCATGTATCTCTCAGTGCTTTCTACAAGACGCCATTTTGCTCTTGCTGTGGTTGCACCAATACTTGGAGGATGTCCTCAAAAGCCAATCATTGTGCATAGGCCTCCAAAAACTCCCCAATGTCTATATCTTGCAATGATCACACTGGGGTTCAGAGGCATTCTTCCCACTCTCCTTCCACAAACGATGATGTTACAGTGAGTATTTCTCCATGAGCAGATAATTACCCCTAACCAACTCAGAGCATTTTCAACTTCCAGCTTTCTTGAGAGGCATCCTACAACTATTTGGGGATCCAGCCTTGTTTCTGGAAATCTTGCCACTGTAATGCCACACATCCCTGAAGGATTTGCTCTTCAAGGAGGATGGGAAGCTGAAAGGTTTCCAAAAAACGTGCAATCATATTGGGTACTAAGAAATCTGGAAATAGTAACAGAACACGAGTTAATGGGACCACACATTCAAAGAAATACTGATTTTTTTTCCATGGTAAGTGAGAAATGATAACAACCAGCAGTTCTGGGGATTGGTTTCTCTGCTTCTGCTGTTCCTATCAGTCAGCAGAATGTCAGATAAAACTAATTCTCAAGGCATTTCTCGCCACCCTGCACTCTCCCCAATGTGATCCCCGAGAGCTACATTCAGAACTCAACTTCTCCCTCAAGGGTTTCCTGTAATCCATAAGCTTGCTGCTTAATTGAAAAGTAATGAAGATATCCATGCTTAGCATTTCCCCCAAGATTGTTCACTGCTACAGTCAAGCTTTTTCCTAGACATGTAAAGAATGCTTAAAAGTGCTCATGCCCCCTGTTTACTGGCTGTCTGGGAAATAACTCTATCAGTCAGAGGTGGCTGCAGAATCTAAAGATCTGTGTGATACTTGAGTATAAAAAACCTATTTATCCATTCTCCCTTCAAACCAGCAGGGAAGGGTTAAAGTCTCAGCTCCACATATGATCTGAAAAAAAAAAATCATGTTTTATACAATCATATAAAAGAGAGCAGTAAACACAGCTCATTACTAGTTTTTGACAGGACCTAGTACATCAGCAACCAAATCAATGTGAACTTTATAACATTTTGGAATAAAAGACACCAAAACTTTTCTGGATAGACTTGAAAGGCAGTGCACTACTTAACACAACATAACACAAAAAATCACCTCCCTATGAGAAGCTGCAAGATTAAAAATAAATAAATTTTGTAATAGGTCCTAGCAGCATCACCTCCACAGCTTAACTTCAGCAAGACCATGTCTCTGCTCTTCCCACCCAGAACTTAACACGGCTGTGCAAAATCCTCCACCCAGATTTCTCACCCATTCCTTTTGCTCAGCCTTCTTTTCAAGCTTCAAAGCATGGTGAAGGATGTCCTTAGATAAGCTTTGACTATAAGCTCAAGGCTGCCCCTTATAGCTGCATTCTTACTACGTATCAAGGAAATATGGCATGTTTTACGATTGTGATCTCTCATCTGTGGTGGCTAGCTTGTCTTATGGCCACCCACCATTGCAGGGGGGTTGGAACTAGATGATCTTTAAAGTTCCTTCCAACTTTAACCATCCTATGATCCTATGATTCTAAGTGCATTACACCTGTGAGTGTCACCTTCCGGGCATCTCACACCACTACAAAGTGCTATGCTGTTGTTTCTTCCAACACTTAAAATACGTTTTGAACAGAGACCATCTTTTTACTGAAAAGCAAAAAGCAACAAGAGATGGACTTTTCTGTTCCCATTTTCCCCTGAGCATGCTAAGCCTTAGCCCCACTTTTGGGTAAATGTGTTAACCACCCCCTCTGTCCGAGAGAAACACCACCAGCAGCAACATTTTAATAACACTGTTCCCCACACACGTTGTAATTCATTACAAAGTGATGTTAAGGAGATGATTGTCTTTTTAGGACCGATGCTGTTTTCTTTCACTGTCAGAACAGAAATAGTCCATTCTAGGTCTTGAATAAAGAAAAATTCATAGACTTCCATCACTTCCTTTCCCTCCCTCCCCCCCCTCCAGCTACAGAATATTTTCAAGATCACAATTAGTAATAAGAGATCTGAGATATTTTACTTTCATCCATGCATACTCTGTCTCCATCCATCAATGAGAACAAAGTCACGAGATTCCACTAGCCAAAGATGCCAGCACATTGATGAGGCTGTGCTAAGCTCCCTTCTTTACTGAAAGCTGGCAAGACTGGCTTTTCCGGCTATGGAAAGAAATAGACTGTATCCTCTGCATACTTAAGCATCATTAAAAGTGGATTGAAAAAGACAATCAAACCAATTTTATCGTTGCAGAAAAGATATCACATGAATGAATCAATAAGCCTCACAAGACGCATAGGGAGATGGTAAAGAGAAAGCCATCAACTGCAAAAGAGTTGGGGTTGTTCAGCCCGAGGAGGCTCAACAGAATGTGGCGAATAGACATCCAGAGGATGGGATATACCCTGGGACGCGGGCAGCTAGGTGAGACCCTAGGTCTCTTTTCAGTAGGCTATGTTGAGAGGAAGAGGACTGCAGAGGTTTGTTTCACTGGAGGAGGTAACCTTGGCTATTTAACCTGTTCTATGCACCGTATTGCACGTTTGACACATCTTCCTCACAGACAGCTCTACAAGGAGCTTTGTCCTTCTTTTTTTTCCAGTTGGAAATTTGCTTTGCATTCCAAGTCCCAAGGCTGTGGCAGAGCTGTTAGCTCTCAGAAGTGCCAGAAGGGCGAAGGTAAGATTAGTTTTGATTGACGTGCAGCCATTTATAGTTTTCTCACGCAATCAGTGCACAGCCACTTGCTCCGGTGTACGCTTATATTTTCTGGGTTGTAAACAGCTCAGTGAAAGGACTGTCTCTAACTATCTCTAGCCTTACATTTGTACAGCACCTAGCACAACCCTGCCAAGACCATAACTAGCTTCTCCATGATAATCTGTAATAGAAATGTAAAATACCAAGCTAAGTAAAGAACCAAGCATTTAAAGGAAACCTATGTGACTGCCAGAAGCTGTAATTTGATAGTATATAGATGTAAGGCTCTCAGCATTTAATTACATCTAATAGTCAATGTTTCCAGAGGCAAATCACTGGCAAAAGAAGTTTGGGGACTCTTTTTACAGCTGTGCCAAAGAAACAAGTGAGGCAACAAAAATTCTCCTCTACAAGATATGTTTATTAAAATCTCTTTGGGGAGACTGAAGGGCCTATTTTATGAGGCTTCCAGTTTAAAGCTCATATCAGAAGCAAATTTTTAAAATGCTAAGTAGGCAAAGTAATCCATTTGACTATTTGATTCAAGAAAGTTCAGAGGTTGCTCTTGTGATGCACTAGGCTGAGGCTATCATGGAAATCAAGATAAATGTGTTTTCCAATGTACTGACCTGGATGTTAGCATATTTTTCTGCTGAACATTATGGGGTACTTTGCCTACTACATAATTGATTTTCCAGTAAAGCTGGGACTCCTTTCTGATTCCAATAGAAATCTGCAAACCATTTTCTTTATTATTATCATCCAGCACCGAGGGGGGCCTGGGGTGGAGCAGATTATGAAAATCCAGCAGCATTGCCAAGCACTAGTTCAGTAGCTCTGAATATAACCTGTCGAATTCTGTGAGTGTGTGTGCACATGCTCATATAGTCACGTAAACAAAAGCATCTGCAAAGCCCTAAAGGTCTTTGAAAGCACAATAATACTGAAGCAACTGGATCTGCACCCAGCACTTATTCATGTATTCAAAGACACTGGAATGAAACCTGGAAAAAACTCAGAGCTGATTTTATTTTTTTTTCTGTTCTGTGTGTGCTTTTCCCCTTCATCCTCTCACCTCCAGCACAAATATTTTTTCAGTTTTCAGAAGCCTTCTGCACAAAGCTATTTTTTTATTCCTCCCAAGTTTTTCTCCAAATTGAACCCAAACTATCAAAGCCTCTTGACAGCAAAAAAAAAAAAAAAAAAAAAAATCAAGGAACCTTGGTATATTTATTTGCTTTTGAAACATATGAAAGATGTAACGAGCTAGCAATGTGCCCTTGTTGCCAAGAGGGCCAATGGGATCCTGGGCTGCGTAGGGAAGAGTGTGGCCAGTAGGTCAAGGGAGGTCATTCTCCCCCTCTACTCTGCACCGGTGAGGCCACAACTGGAATACTTTGTCCAGTTCAGGGCTCCCCAGTTCAAGAGAGACAGGGAACTACTGGAGAGAGTCCAGCGTAGGGCAACTAAGATGATTAAGGGATTGGAGCATCTCTCTGATGAGGAAAGGCTGAGAGAGCTGGGGCTCTTCAGCCTGGAGAAGAGAAGGCTGAGGGGAGACCTTATCTATGTTTACAAATACCTAAAGGGTGGGTTGAAGGAGGATGGAGCCGGACTCTTTTCAGTGATTCCCAGTGACAGGACGAGGGGCAACGGGCACAAGCTGGAACATAGGAAGTACCACTCAAATATGAGGAGAAACTTCTTTATGGTGAGAGTGCCAGAGCCCCGGAACAGGCTGCCCAGGGAGGGTGTGGAGTCCCCTTCTTTGGAGATCTTCAAGCCCCGCCTGGATGCAGCCCTGAGTGATGTGCTCTGGGCAGCCCTGCTTTAGCAGGGGAGTTGGACGAGATGATCTCTAGAGGTCCCTTCCAACTGACAATTCCGTGATTCCGTGATTCTGTAATTTGGAAAAAGAACTCAGGGCATGCAACAGAGGAAGCTAGCGTGTACATATATAACAAATGCCACATATGGTATGCAGCGTATCACCCACCTGTAGTTAGATCATCTACCATATGTAAAGTTTCCCATATAATGTATATCATAACTTAGGTCACACTGATCAAAAAAACTCTCTCTCCTCCTATTTGATATATTCAGGCTGCAGAATTTATTATTTCAGGAGTGCTTTTTCCCAAGGCACTAATATATATATCCACCCTGCTGCCTTCTCCAGGCATTCAGAGAGAACTTAAGACTGTCTGCCAAACCAAAGGTAAGGTGTGAGGTGTGACGTCAACCTGCAAGTTGTTGGATTTCTTTGCAAAAAGTGCCATCGAGAGCCAACTGGCTGACTTCTAGTCTCACATACACATCCCTCTACTCGTACGAGTCCGCATTATCATTTCTTTGACAGTATCTAGATATACAAGACTGCCCCTTTATAGTAAAGGAGCACAGTGCTGGACGAGGAATAGAATCATAGAATGGTTAGAGTTGGAAGGGACCTTAGAGATCATCAAGTTCTAACCCCCCTGCCATGGGCAGGGACACCTCCACCAGACCAGGTTGCTCAAAGTCCCATCCAGCCTGGCCTTAAACACTTCCAGGGATGGGGCAGCCACAACTTCCCTGGGCAACCTGTTCCACTGCCTCACCACCCCCACAGTAAAGAATTTCTTCCTAAGATCTAATCTAAATCTCCCCTCTTCCAATTTAAAACCATTACCCCTTGTCCTGTCACTACATTTCCTGATGAAGAGTCCCTCTCCGACTCTCCCGTAGGCTCCCTTCAGATATTGGAAGGCTGCTTTGAGGTCTCCCCGGAGCCTTCTCTTCTCCAGGCTGAGGAAGTAGCCCTCAGTGCTCGATGAAGGCTTGCTTGCCACTGTTAGTAGCACACCATTAACCTGATGGGAGCAGTGTAGCATACAGACGAAATGCAGCTCTTTTGCACTCTTGTGCCTTCAAGAGCGGGTCCAAGTACTACAGCCCTTAAAACGCAGCCTGCAGGAAGTAAACAACAGCCACTGACACTAAAACTGCCATAGGGGTGCGCAGCAACAAACCAAGGCGTCTTCCCATTTCATTGGCCTGAGTGACCCACCTATGCTAACTCATGACCCACCTACGCTAACTGATGTTCTTTTCCAGGATAGTCCAAATCAAGACTATCCCCCAACATAAAAGCCCACAACCATTTCGACTACTTTCTCCTCTATAATAAGTTACTTCGCGATCATACTTTTCTCCATAAGATCACAATGTACATGGGAAAAAACGAGCCTGTGAACAGCAGTAATACATGGAGAAGGCAGGAAGAATGGACCAAGTGCTTCAGTGCACCTACAGGCTTGCCAGAGCCCCGTTTCTAAAAAAGTTCCTCATATTCCAGCAGCAATGGCTTTGACTGCTTTAATTCTGCAGTACGTGTCCAGGGGCTAAGGCCGCCTTGTCATTGATACACTTGACTGGCAGGCATGGATCTTCCCTGTCAAAATACCCAAGTGTTTAAGTAATGAATAGTGCCACTTGAGTGGAAAAAAACTAGGTGAGCTGTCAATACAATGGGTGTCAGAAGCACATTGTTACTCATCCTAATCACAGTAATTGTACACAGGGACAGGCAGGGAAGAAAAGGAAATGAATGCCTATCTGCTGGCAACAACGCAACTTCATTTAACCTTAACAGACCAGGCATTGATATCATTTCTTCCTGGCACTCTCTGCGATCCCGATGTCAAAACAGCTTCTCATTTGCAATGTATGACAATTTCCTCACATCTGAAAAGACACTGCTGCAAGTCAATAGACTATAAATTGCACTTGGAAATGGGATCATCTTAACTAAAGCCTGCCTGCTTTCCCCAGGAGGCCCAAGCCCGCTCCCTCCTCCTTTTAATAATTTGTATGTTTAGGTGTTCGGTCAATTTACTCTACACTTGTAATGTCTTATAGCCAAGACCATCAATCAGATTCGGTGTGACAAAAATATCCTGCTACGATATTACAGGTTATTAAAGGGATGATGGGAGAAGGCTGCATGCATTTACCGGGCTTCTTTTTTCTCATCTCAGAAAACCTGTCACAGACCTAAGCTGGTGATTCATCTTCTATTCACTATCAACAGGTAGCAGCCAAGAGTGGACTTTGATGAGCTGCTTCCAGTGCTCTTTTCTCCCCATCCCTATCCTCCTCTAGCTGTTCCCCCTCGCCCTGGCCATCGTGTTTTTCTCCACTCCTGGGAGAATGTGTGGCCCAATTGCTGTTGTGAAGCAATGGGTGATTAGCTCACAGCTTCCAAAAAGGCCAGTGAAGAGTCCCAGGGAAGTTCAGTGTCCATCGAAGAGCTTCCGGAAGGGGCCCATCAGAGCCTGGAGCACTGTGTTTTTTCAGAGATCCAGATTCACCCTGCAAACATTTTGCATAAAGCTCTAAAACAAATATTGATGAAATGCTACCATGCGGATACTCATCTTAAAAGAAAAATAAAAAAAAAGAGCTCAATTATATATAATATTCTTACAC
Organism: Numenius arquata; assembly: GCF_964106895.1. NCBI lineage: Eukaryota > Metazoa > Chordata > Aves > Charadriiformes > Scolopacidae > Numenius > Numenius arquata. The sequence goes on along the minus strand of NC_133585.1, from coordinate 24,838,384 downwards.
ATAATGAAATAAATAAATCATCTCACTTATTGGGACTTGCACCATTTTCTCTGAGCTTTACAGCCTAGGGCAAAGCGGGGAAGAGTAGAAGGGCAACAGCTCACCGATTTCCCAGGCTACTAACTGTCTGCATGCAGGGTGTCTATTTATGACACTGCACATCACCACCAGAGCCACACATCAATCCCAAAATTGAAAAAGAAAGGGCTGAAATAAAGTAATAAGCCCAAAGAACAATGTGAGGCCTCCACGCTACCCTGGGATTTCTACAAGTGACAGCCTGGGTCAGCAAGGGTCTGAAAGGATGCAGCAGCCAGCACACGGACGCTGAAGAGGGATATGTGATCTCTCCTCCCACATTTAGTTCAGTGGGAGATAGTGTCACCCCGAGTGCCTTTGATATTCCAGCAGTCTTAATATTTTAAGCCAAGGGTCTTATTCCAGTATTGTAACATTTCCCATCTGCCTTTGGAATAAAGTTGACACTGCACACTTGACCCATAACACCAGCACAGCATCTCCGTGCTAACAGATCGGACAAACAAGATAATCTCTGGGAAAAACAGGCATTTTATCTTCTGCACGACATGCGTGCCATGGTCATGAATGGGGACAGCGTGACTTTCACAATAAAATACATGACTGAACTGGTGAAACTCTGCTGGAAAACAAGATATGCACAGCCCATCTGACCTGTACACTGAAGTATGTTTATAATGTACTTACAGAAATATCTAGGTTAGAGATCGACTCAGGCTCCATCACCTTTCCTCATGCTTCCCCATATTCTGTTCCTTTTTAATACCCCCAGGCTCCCGTAAACTGATCACAAAGAAAAGCTCCGTGCTACCAAGGAAAAAAGGCAGGCTGTATCCAGTGAGTGACGGAACTGCAGAAATCCAAGTGAGACACGCTGGTACTAGTCCTCCAGCCTTGCTTAGAACCAGGTCTTTAGCAGGAGACTATTCAAAAGAGCTCTGTCATCATGAGATACAATCTGGCTTAGTACCTAGGAAACACATTAGGCAATCAGAGGCTACAGCCCTTTTGGGGCTTTCTGGACATGGCGTCTATTAAATGGTTGCCAATTTCTGTGAAAGAGCTGACACAGCGACGTCTATGATCCTTGCGTGTCCAAAACCCTGCATTCCTCTCTCACATAACCTTTACGAAGAAATCCAGGACTGCCTTTGGAACTTAATTATGTCTTGTATACAATTCAGTTATTGTTCTCTATTTTAATGTATTTAAGTCTCTTATTTTGAAAATCAATGTATACTTGATCTGTGAGTAGGTGTGCAACAAAATTCACCTTAATTATAGTGATTTTTTCTTATGACAGGATGCTATCAGAACATTTCTAACACAAGAATTTAACTTCTTTTTAGTTTTTTTTAGCACTAGCTGCCCTGTAAATGTGCGGGAACATTTAGAGAACGTATATAGCATTAACTCCAAAGACTTCCACTGCACTTCTGACCACTGGTCAAAATGGCCTTGTCTGGCTGCAAACATTTCATGAGACGACATGACTGCACCCAGCTGAACTTATGGCAGGAAATTGCCATGGATTGGTCTGCTGATTATTCATGTTTTCAAGAGTCAGGTGCCTACCAATAGCAGTCACGTAGTGAAATGAATGTAAAAAAAAAAAGCACAGAGTGCATTTACAAGATCATTTCACCAAGTTTAATCCTTTCAGTCTCAGATGGCTTTTTTTTTTTACATTATGCCCATTACTCAGATTCCTCCACAGATGGCGTTGTCTGTGTGAGAAACAGGGCACTGGACTAGACCTTGAGGAGGAAATGCTTCCTACCCCCTACCCTCCCGTCCTGTGTGCAGGTTGGAAACCTGTGAGTCAACCTGCCCTGAAACGCAGTTTCCCAGGAATAAAAGGAGAGGAAACATTTCTCCTGGGTTATGCAGGGCTGAGAGGACTTTTGCGTGGTCTAATACAGGCTAAGATGATGATCACATCATTAGACAGCAAAGTTAACCGTTTACCTCCAAAGAGATGGAAGAACTGGTCCCAGGGAGGCCATTAAATGAGTAATGCATGAGCGTGCAAATTACATCTACAGCTTTATGTGGAATGAGTGAGGAAGGAAAGACTGGAAAAAAGCATCAATTGCTGGTATACACTGTTGGGCTCTGCCAATGGCATTAGGAAGGAGGTGGTAGTGTTTCAAGAAGGAGTTTCAGTCGCAGGACAGCTGCTGCATCCCATGCCATGAGCTGGCTGTGCAGGCAGCAGAGCCCCTGCAAGACCTCCTCAGGCGGGCAGGAGGGCTGGGAGTCGCAGCATAGGCCCCTCCAAACCAACAGCTGCCGCTGGCTTTTTGCGTGTTATTTGGTGACCGATGTCAGCAAAGTTTTATTTCCCAGAAGGGTAAAATGCAAGAGCAGGACAAGCAACAAGGAAAGGGAAGCGTGTCTAGAACTAAAAAGCGACGGAGCCACAGGCTTGTGTCCTTACCTGGATGCCTGTTGCAGGGGCTGCCTGGCGTGAGCTCCCTCCTCTCCTCCTGATGTTCGCTGCCAGCGTGCCAAGGCCCACGGGCCAGCTCCAGTATGTCCCAGCACATCACCATGACACAGACTTGCCTAGGAAGAGCTGTGAGAAAATCCGCAGAGGGATAGGAAAGGTGAATACCTCACAAAGAGAGGCAGGACTGTTAAAAGACAGGATCCAAGAAGGCAAAACAGCAACACAAAAAGGTTGTTTCTTCTTCTACAACACTAGAGGAAGAAAGCCCGTGGAGACTGGCCGGTCTCCAGGACGGTGGTGTGGAGGTCCTGCAGCAGGAATGCTTCCCACGTCTTTCCTCCCTGACTGGCAAAGCCACCCACTAATCCAATAGTGCTTTCACAGCTACGTATTTCTCTTTCTTCCATATTCACAACATCATTATTATCCAAAAATGTTGTTAGTTTTTTCATTTTTTAACACTGTTATTAAGAGGTCACAGCGATTTTGCTTTGCAAGCCACTAAGGAGGGTATTCACAGAATCAGATAATCTTCATGGTTGGAAAGGACCTTTGAGATCACCGAGTCCAACCATACACACACACACAAAAGAAAAAAAAACAAAAACAACAATCTCGGGCACTAGAGCATGCCCTGAAGTGCCACATCTACACGTTTCTTAAACACCTCCAGGGATGGCGACTCCACCACCTCCCTGGGCAGGCTGTTCCAGGGCCTGACCACCCTCTCAGGAAAGTCATTCTTCCTGATATCTAATCTAAACCTCCCCTGCCCCAACTTCAGACCATTTCCTCTGCTCCTGTCATTATTCCCTTGGGAGAAGAGGCCAACACCCACCTCTCTACACCCTCCTTTCAGGGAGTTGTAGAGGGCAAGGAGGTCTCCCCTCAGCCTCCTCTTCTCCAAACTAAACATGCCCAGTTCCCTCAGCCTCTCCTCCTATGACTTGTTCTCTAGACCCCTCACCAGCTTGGTGGCTCTCCTCTGGACACGCTCCAGCAGCTCAATGTCCTTCCTGGAGTGAAGGGCCCAGAACTGAACACAGCACTCGAGGTGAGGCCTCACCAGTGCCCAGGACAGAGGCACCATCACTGCCCTGCTCCTGCTGGCCACGCTGTTCCTGATACAGGCCAGGATGCCATTGGCCTTCTTGGCCACCTGGGCACACTGCTGGCTCATGTTCAGCCGGCTGTCCACCAACACCCCCAGGTCCTTTTCTGCCGGGCAGCTTTCCAGCCACTCTTCCCCGAGCCTGTAGCGCTGCCTGGGGTTGTTGTGACCGAAAGGCTCATAAGGCTCAGCACAAATTAACACAGCCATCAAACAACCCTGGGCTTGGCAGTTGGCTTTTCCTTAAGCACCAGTCCTTTCTTTAATTTAGGCAGGCCCACAAGCGGGCTGCAGGGCCGCAGCCTTATGCTGAGGAGGAGGAGGGATGAATTTAGTGAATGCTTTTTTTTTTTTTTTTTAGCAGTGATGAATTGAAAAGGAGCAAAACAGCATTCCCAAAATCACAGGCAATTTCACTAATTTACTATTATCTGGTGTAGCAGAATTTTGACAGCGACGGCCACGAGGTGAGTTACTGTGATGTGCGTTGTAAGATGTTGTGATCCTTGCACAGCCAGCACGGGGTGTTTTTTTTTCATATTGAACTTAGAACACACCGTAGCGTCTGTGTCTGTGGAGACATGGCCCAGGAAGCAGCCAGAATATTAAGTACCCGCTTATATGTCTCCCAAAGGAGGCTGCTGCTAATATTATACATTACAACAACATTGCCTGAATGGTTTATTAATGGTAGCAAAACAGAGTGAATACGACATACAATGATAATAACAATAAATGTTATTTATACGGTGCCTATCCGCAACAGCGCTCTAGAGGCCTCACAAAAATACACTTAAAATGCTAGCATTGCAGTATTAAAATATGCCCAAAGCTGCAGCAAATAAAATGGATTTGATGTTTAAAATGTGATTTACTTATACACAGTGCCCCTAGCAGCAAATTTACATTGTAGATGGACAGATAGATATTCCTAAAAATCACTGATGGATGTGTTTGTCCCAGTGTTTGGAAGCCAATTTAAGCTGGTATGAAAGGATTTGGAGCCCAAACCATCTGCAGGTTCCTTTCTAGGAATCGGAGCAGATTACATGGAACGAGAAGCTCCTGAAGCAACCAGTTACATTGGGTTATGTGTGCACGCAGTTATAGCTGCAAGGTTATACAAATGAACTTGGTTTTAAAATGTATCTCGTGTGCAAGGCAGCTGAGATCAACCTAAATGCCTCTGGACCCTCCTTTTATACTGTTGGATAAATAGTGCTGCGTATATGACAGCCCTTCTCTACTTCCTTGGAAACACCTTTCCCAGAGCTTCTACGTGTGTTGGGATTCACCTCCTCGAGCAGCCTACTGCTCCCTATGCAGACCAGTCTGTGCTGGAGCACACAGTGGTTGCCTCCTGGACTCTGAGCCCAGCCTGGTTTCCGCGAGGGGTTGGAGCTGGTATGCTATCTCATACCTGCACCACCCTGCTTCTCACAGAACCACAGAATCTTCATGGTTGGAAGGGACCTTTGAGATCACCGAGTCCAACCATACACACACACACACAAAAAAAACCCAAAACACAATCTCGGGCACTAGAGCGTGCCCTGAAGTGCCACGTCTACATGTTTCTTAAACACCTCCAGGGATGGTGACTCCACCACCTCCCCGGGCAGGCTGTTCCAGGGCCTGACCACCCTCTCAGGAAAGTCATTCTTCCTGATATCTAATCTAAACCTCCCCTGCCCCAACTTCAGACCATTTCCTCTGCTCCTGTCATTATTCCCTTGGGAGAAGAGGCCAACACCCACCTCTCTACACCCTCCTTTCAGGGAGTTGTAGAGGGCAAGGAGGTCTCCCCTCAGCCTCCTCTTCTCCAAACTAAACATGCCCAGTTCCCTCAGCCTCTCCTCGTATGACTTGTTCTCCAGACCCCTCACCAGCTTGGTGGCTCTCCTCTGGACACGCTCCAGCAGCTCAATGTCCTTCTTGTGGTGAGGGGCCCAGAACTGAACACAGTACTCGAGGTGAGGCCTCACCAGTGCCCAGTACAGAGGCACCATCACTGCCCTGCTCCTGCTGGCCACACTGTTCCTGATACAGGCCAGGATGCCATTGGCCTTCTTGGCCACCTGGGCACACTGCTGGCTCATGTTCAGCCGGCTGTCCACCAACACTCCCAGGTCCTTTTCTGCTGGGCAGCTTTCCAGCCGCTCTTCCCCAAGCCTGTAGCGTTGCCTGGGGTTGTTGTGACCGAAATGCAGGACCCGGCACTTGGCCTTATTGAACCTCATCCCACTGGCCTTGGCCCATTGATCCAACCTGTCCAGATCCCTCTGTAGAGCCTTCCGACCCTCAAGCAGATCAACACTCCCACCTAGTTTGGTGTCATCTGCAAACTTACTGAGGGTGCACTCAATCCCCTTATCCAGATCATCGATAAAGATATTAAACAAGACTGGCCCCAAAACTGAGCCCTGAGGGACACCACTGGTGACCGGCCGCCAACAAGATTTCACCCCGTTAATCACAACTCTCTGGGCTTCTCCTTCCAGTCTCCACAGCCTCTCCTCAACACCCTGGGTCTAACCTCATGCACACAAAACAGAGCAGATTCTCAGGTCCTGGCATGAGTGTCAGAAATGGGCAATGTTTAGAGGAGCAGTTAAGTGCCAAACTCCAAAGCCAACAATTTCCAGGGCTCACGTCCCCTCCAGGATTATAGGGTCTTTCTTTCCAATGCCTACAATTTCAAAAGCTACCAGCAAAGAATGAGAGCTAGAGCTGCCAGCAAGCTCTGCAGACTAGCCTAGGGAAAGCTGGGTGGTAGGGACAGACTTTAGGTTAATACATTCATTTATAGCTGGTCATGATGGCTCAATTAACTGACAAATTCAAACGTGACTCTTCATTCTTCAATGCTGTGTCTGACCAAATAGCCAAAATCACATTCCACCATCATGCCTGGTATGCAATCACAGAACCATCTTCTAGTTCTTTGTTTGACAAAGTGCTGCATAGCCCAGAGGTACCTGATCACGATTGAAAGTTTATTAAGAAATAGTAACGAGACTTTGACCAACGCCCTAACTATCTGCTAAAAACCTTTCCATATGCACTTCTGACAGCATCACAGCATAGCTAAAGGGAGCATGAGCTCATCTTTCTATATGAAGACTTCTCCCATTGAACATTCTGCATTAGGAACCAAGACATCCCACGTTCCCTCACCTCATCTTCCCATGCCCCATGAATTAAAAATGCTAAACGCTGAGTATGTAAGGGGTGTGCATGGCATAACCCAGAGGTACGCTGTGCTCACCAAATGGTATTTTACATAAGTTCATTTTTATATATGTGTGTGTATACAAACACAAACATAATTACCCCCATGCAATTTTCTAGAACAACTACTGTCATACCATAGAGAGAACACTTTGGTGCAGATTTACTGTGCAAGAGGCACAACTGCAGGGAAAACCCACTAGTTTGACCTTAACGTTACCACTGGTAAATAAAGGTTATTAGCATTTATATACTTTAAATATACTTAAGTGTATGGTTTTACTTTCCTGGAAGAAATTAAAACCTGAGGTCACTTGCAGTGAAAAAGTCTTAGACTCCATGGAACAGAATCTGGTGAATGTGCACAACCTGAGGGTAAAAAAGAAAAGCATTTAAAAAAATAATCAATCAGTAAAATTTCAGTGGACTGCAAGCAGCAGCAGCATTTTAAACCACCAGAAAACTCGGCCCCAAATTCTCCATGGAAGCTATGTAAATAATGACAGTAAAATTGTTCTTAGTCTGAGGGCTTCTCTGTGACCACAGAAGGATCTTCCGCCATCCCTCTCCACATAATAAGCACTGCCTTTTTCTTTAACTCTGAACAATGACAATTTCTCTATTATCAAAGAAACCCAGGGGAGAAAAATCGTCTTGTCTTTGCATAAAACACCACTCCTTTTTATGCTTTATATAAAATAATAATGAATGTGGAAGGATCGCTAAGTTCCAAATCAATCACAGTCTTTTGATGTTATTATTAACTGCACATACTCCATTCTTGTGGTTTATGGTATCATCAGAACCCCTCAATTGATTTATACTCTGGTGATCTAGTTGTCTCTATTCATTATCCCATATTTAATTAATATATGCCTCAGAAGGAGTTGTCAAAAGACAAAGTTAATTATAGCAGAAAAAAAAAATCTGGTTGAAATCACATGTCATATTTTAGTTTAGTGACAGCTCCCACAAAAGATCATTTTAGCTGCTTCTGTATTTTTTCTGCTTCTCTGAATAAATACTATTGTATTTTCCCACCAAGTAATACAGAAGACTTGTCTCTACTATTTACAAGGCACTTTAGACCGCAAAAGGTTTTTTTTTACATAATCAATCTTTTACTAAATATTTGTAATTTTTGAGCTATGCTTAAAAACCTGATCCTGAAAAATGGAGAATTTGGCAACAGATTATTAATCTTATTCATCAGGCTCAAACAGAACCCTTTATGAGGGGAAAGCGAGTATTATACAACCTGTAGGTAAATACCTCAGAATTTTTATTCAAAATTATTCCAGCTGTGTGGGCAACCTTTTTTGAAACGCTTTCACCATGTTCAAATAAGTGACTCCTTCTGGAGGAATGTTTGCAGAAACAGTACATTTTAAGTTCATGTTGGAAAATATTGATATAAAATGGACATTTTAAGTCTTAAGCATAAATATTCATGGTGGGAATTTGATTCAAAGCTTTAGATTCCTCCAATCCGAGGTGTGAGGCTCACATATCCAAAGAAAGCTGTCCTGCTTGTCTTGACTCAGGTATATTTAAAATTGTATCTGTCAGAGCCCACTTAAAAATAATCCTGATTTTAAGGCACATTTGCAGAATCTTAGTGAATTATTTTGAATTATGAATATATTGAGAAAATCCTATTGGTTTCTCAGCATAACTTGTTAAAAGAAATAAAAAATATTTGTCTTAGTAAGCTGGGGCTGAATACTGCTATGTACGTCGCACTTGGACTCTTTAAATTAAATAACGCTGACACAAGGAAATTATTAAGCTGATATTTTTAATATGTGCTGTTTAGGATTCTTTTCTCATGTATCTGTGTTCGTTTTGCTATTGACCTTTTACTCTAGGTCTAATAGTAAAATCTCAGAGGGATGGCAAAGTTAGAAATATAAAACACGTCAAAAAATTATCTAAAACTATTCTACCCATTAAAAATGAGCTTATTCCATATGCTTATACCTTCCATTACACAGAATCTGACTGTATACAGCATCCACCTAGATTCCTTTACAGAAGTCCCTTTATGGGACTTCACCAGACAGCTGATGTCCCTTCACTACAAGTATTCCAGATGTTTTAGACTGATGATTGCTGTCACCCCCTAAATTTTCTCCACTGCTAGCACTACTGCTTGGAAATCTGTGGTAATATAAATGTTATTGCAGGTTACAGGTCTGCAGACCTGTCACAGACCACTTATCATGACCTCATGGACCGCAGACTACCATTTGGGAACCAGAGCTTTGAGACTCAATTTCCAGCTGTGCGTGTTTTTATGTAGGGTCCACCAACTGTATACGAGAGACATCTATGGAATAAATGATGTTGCTGCAAAGCATTCGAGGACATGCACATTAAGAGGCACAACTCTGCTCTTTTGGCCTCTTCTTCCAAGGGAATAATGACAGGAGCAGAGGAAATGGTCTGAAGTTGGGGCAGGGGAGGTTTAGATTAGATATCAGGAAGAATGACTTTACTGAGAGGGTGGTCAGGCCCTGGAACAGCCTGCCCAGGGAGGTGGTGGAGTCACCATCCCTGGAGGTGTTTAAGAAACGTGTAGACGTGGCACTTCAGGGCATGCTCTAGTGCCCGAGAGTCTTTTGTGTGTGTGTGTATGGTTGGACTCGGTGATCTCAGAGGTCCCTTCAACCATGACGATTCTGTGACTACAGCACTATACGTATAAAACCACTATAACACATCTGTTTTATTTTTTGAAATCTTTTTTTGGGGGGAAGGGATTTTTTCATCATCAGCAGATTCTTAAACCAAGTGGAATTTCAGACTTCAGCTTTTCCCCCATTGGATTTGACTACAGTGTTTCTGGCTGCTGTTCTGCAACGCTGCCCCTCTGGGGTAACCCAGTCCTTCCCTTGGAGTCCCAAAACTTTCAAAGCTCTTCTGAACGCTGTTTCTGATTTGAAACCTGTAACATTAACATCCACAACAGTCATAGTGCACTGGAATGCGAAACTGAAAAATAGCTGTGCCTGTGGGCAACGGCAACAGCCCATCAAGTGGGAAAACTCATCCTAGCATCCTCATTGTCCCCTGCAAGACCAACACTGCTTCATGAGCCACTTGGACATCAGTAGCACGTCCCAAATATGGACATGGAAAGCATAGTTGTTAGGCCTTCTCTAGAAAACAGTACTCTTAATGAAGACCTAACATCTCAGCCCCTAAAGCTAACATTATCAAAACTTTTGTCCACCAGTGGACAAAACTGGTTCCTTGGTCAACATCTCAGTGTTTGATGTTTTGATCTTGCAAGGCACATACTCGTATTCTTTTCTGTGTGGCAGTGTATTTCAGCTCAAGAGGGCCACTACTCCACTTACCAAATTGATCACAGTTTCCAATGCTTTGCTAAATTTCCAAAAACTGACTTGAGGGTACCACTGCAGGACGCACAGAACCTCCATCCAGCTCCCTTTTGTTACAGAATCCCTAAAGGCATCATCTGGCACATTCCCTGCCACCCAAAAATCCCAGAGGATGTAATTTCTGGAGGAAGAATGAATGTCTAACAGAGCTGGCCAACTTATTATTTGTAAGTTATCCAGCAAATTGAGTGACAGTCATTTGATCCATTGACCACCTCTAAGCAGACTTCAGCTTCATACCTATTAATTTACTGTTTGTAGCCACCTAACACAGCTAACACAAGCAAGTTCTAGCAAGCAGAGGAAACATCTAAAGCCTCACTGCTTACTTCAGCTTCTTGAATGTGTCTTTTTTCAGTGGTGCCCATGGACAGGACAAGAGGAAATGGGCACAAACTTGAATACAAGAAGTTCCACCTAAACATGAGGAGGAACTTCTTTACTTTGAGGGTGGCAGAGCCCTGGAAGAGGCTGCCCAGGGAGGTGGTGGAGTCTCCTTCTCTGGAGACATTCCAAACCCGCCTGGACACGTTCCTGTGCAACCTGCTCTGGGTGGACCTGCTTTGGCAGGGGGTTGGACTAGATGATCTCCAGAGGTCCCTTCCAACCCCATGCGATTCTGTGATTCTGTAGAACATTTGAAATAACGAACACAAAGAGCATAGGAAGCAAGTATATAACACAAATATATTATATAAACTATTGTTTATATAACTAAAATGAATATTAAAATATTGTTTATGTAACTGGACTAATATCAATATATAACAAGTAACACAAGTATACATACAAATTCAAATAGAGAATATTAAAAAAAAAAAAAACATAAAAATCAAGCTAGACTCTATAAGTATCAAAAAAGGAGATGTGGCGTGAACAAGTCGTTCAAAAGGGGAACGTACTTTTGCAACATTTGCAATATTTGACCCATTACAATTTCTAAGAGTGAGACTGACCAGAGAACACCACAGTTCATAACCATTCAACTTATATAAAACTATTTCACAGAATCACAGAATGATATGGGGTTGGAAGGGACCTCTGGAGATCATCTAGTCAAACCCCCTGCCAAAGCAGGTCGGGATTTTATCGATTTCAAAGTTTCTCTCTTAATTTTTACCCTTGTTCAATACTTTTTCCTCCTTAATATGCATGTGTTCACAGGTTTGGGATTTTCTAATACAGCTGTTTAAGTTGGCTTATTGGCATATATCAGTGAACAAATTACTGTGTCCTTTAAATTATATCTTATCTGGGACAGTATAGTGACCAGAATCAGCGAGCTTGTCTGTCAGGGTGAGACCAAACATCTCCCATCACCTCCTCGGAGGCAATCCCTGCTCCAGCAACTGTATTTAAGGATAGAATACGATTTCCTTGCAGACCTCTTTTCAAGTAACGCAGAAATACGCGCTAGCACTCAGATACAGTGATAACGGATATGGTCTGAGGAAAAAAAGGAAAACAAACCTGTATAGGATGGAGGGTATCGATATTCTTTCATCAATACAAGGACACTAAAAACACATTTTAAAAAGGTTCATCAGACTGCCTATGTGCATTCCTGCCACAAATCACTGCAGTCCTCATGAATTTACAGAGGAACCTAGTAAGTAAATACCTCTTCTTCACTTGTATAGTGAAAATGGAAGGAAAAAAAAAAAAAAGGGGGTTGTGAAGTGTCTGCTTGGGAGTATATACAAACTAAATCAAAGGTATTGTTCAAAATTTACAGCAGGTCATCTCTTCTTTTTTCCTATTTCTTTTCAATATCGAATGAAGGGCTGACCAGCAAGGTCAAACTTTCCTTATTAATGAGGCATTGCTAGAGCTTTGTCTCATTAGGGCACGGAGAACTATGCATTTACTGCAATTTGCAGCACTTAATAGAGAAAGGTCAGAGCGGGTTACGTTCAATTTCCACTTGGCAGAGGGAGGAAAAATGGAAGCAATTCATTTGCACAAATTTGAATAATTCTTCTCAGTCTCCTTTTCTTTATCTATGTCTAGATAATTCCTGCATCTTAGCCCGCTCACAATCATCCCAAACCTGCCAACAGCCAGCTTTCTATGAGGGCTGTAATGGAGCTGACAGATTCTATGAATCCAGGTGTCAAAATAAAGCCATTCAGCTCCCCCCCCCCTCCTTCTCTCACAACAGGGAATAGGAGCTGCCTCTAGTGAGCTCTTAAACTTATCATAAATGTATCAAGATTGCTGTGGGCCATGAAACAGCTGTAGACAATTAATCTTTCCACAATTCCTCGGCATAAGAATTGCTTTCCCCGCGAAGTAACATCTGCCATGCTGAGGTGATTATTCATGGGCAATGGGCGCCACCATAGTTTTATGCATAGAGCCATCAGTGGCAATGAAGCAAAATTTATAGTTTTCCCTGGTTCAGTAAAAATAACATTTCAGCTGCATTAAAATGTCATCCATCAGCATCGTCCCAGAGCACAGGGCCCCATCTCATCCAGAGAAATTAAAAAGTATTCATTTTAATGGTAACTTGCAAAGCTTGCAGTGACATTGCTTTTTTTTTTTTTTTTCCTCCCTTTCTTTTTTGTAAGCAATATTGAGGAGGAGGAGGACTGAAGGAAAAGGTTATGTGGTGCAGCGAAGCTGAGGATTAAATGTGCTACTAGGGAGTAATGATATACCAATTACTGGGCTGCTGGTTCTTATTTATTCATAACCCCTGAACGCTTAATCAAAAATCCTTGAATCAAATTGAACAACTAAAGAAGGAAAGTTATTTCACAGAGATAATGTAATTCTTCAACTTAAAAAAAAAAAAAAAGAAAAAAGAGAGAGAGTGCCAAATGGATATAAAGGCAAGACATGGCTCTTGCCAGAGCGGTAGGGTTAGTCTTTTAAAACATTAGCTCGAAGAAGTAGGGAAATTTAAGCCGGAAATGTAATGGTTGTAATTTACAAGCGAGTTTCTATTCTAACTCCCAGAGTTAAGCTGATTAATGTCTGCTTTGGCAGCATGCTCAAGGGAGGGAAGTGCGCAAAAAACTTACTGCGTGATTTTAAAGTGCTCTGCGTCACTCATGTGTCGTGTGTAGATTGCAACCCTTGAGCTGTTCAGGTAGCACCCTGACCAGGCAAGCACTGACAAGTCAAGGACTGCTTAGGAACGGAGGTGCCATTCATATGAGCAAGGATAACACCCCAGATTTAAGAGTATTTTGGATACTTACATAGATGAAAGACATTTTTCCTTGGTAAAGAAGTGACTGAAACAAAGAATGGATCACATCTGCACCTTTTGGAACTGGACCTGGACTGTACAGGCTCCGCTGTACACAGCAAAGAGCTGCAGTGGGTCCAATTCACACTTCAGAGCTACTGCTAATGCTCCTGATTTATTTTAGGGTGAAAGAAACAGTGTTTAGAGTAGGATACGTATGGAAAAGGTTTCAAAATCACCAAGAGCTGAATCTAAGTACGTTTACATCCAAAATTTCAGGAAAATTGAACTGACGATTTCTAAAGCACGTTAGTTCAACAGTGGTAGCGATCTGCACGTGCAAAGTCTTTTGGAATGTGAATTAGAAGGTATCTTATCTTAACCCTTAAGGATAGACTATTTACAAAGGTGTATCGGCAGTGAGATATGAGATGAAGTATGGCACTGAAGGAAGAGCTTCCCCACTACAGCAGGCTTGGTTCCAGGCAAGCCTGGAGCACCTATGGAGCAAGTTTTGTCTTTATCTACTATAGAATCATAGAATCATCTGGGTTGGAAGGGACCTTTACGATCATCTAGTCCAACCATCAACCTAACTCTGAGAAAAAAAACAAACCACAACAAAAAAACCAAAACACACCCACATCACTAACCCATATCTCTAAGCTCTATATCAACCCATCTTTTCAATACCTCCAGGGATGGTGCCTCAACCACCTCCCTGGGCAGCCCGTTCCAAGGCTTAATAACCCTTTCTGTGCAAAAATTTTTCCTAATATCCAATCTGAACCGAGTTTATGTTTACCTCAGGGTATCCACAGACTGATCTAACTGATCAGCTTTTTCAGGTTCTTTTTTCCACACCATACAAGCTTTCCCTGAGGGTTCAAATCCTCCGTGTTTTTTGTTTCTCTCTGTTATGATCCACCTCATTACAACGCGAGCACCCGAAACAGAAATTCAGGCTTGGACCAGGAGTCAGGTCTCAAATTCTTCAGAAAGTTAAGCGATACCAAAATATATGGTTCTGATTCTGGAACAGCTCTAATTTCAGTAAGATGACTAGACATTTTCACACTATCTAATTCTGAAAGTACAGCTTGCTCTAAGAAAAGTACCTCCTCCTCTCTTCTGAGAGTTTCTAAAAAATGCCAGACGCACGGTAAGAGACAAATTCCCAGTCTAGTGCCTTTATCTGAGAAGGCAATTAATTATGGTCTAAAAGAAGAACTGCATTCCCTTAAGTGAGAGGCAGGGCTCTGAGGAGCTGAGTGGTAGTGAGCGAGGAACAAGCAGGCTTGTGATAAATCGTTACCTAAAATGTTTGGTTTTAGCTTCATTCTTCTGTTTCCTATGCAGTAGGAGGACTGACTCAAGGCCCACATCTAGGATGAAGGAGGCTTGAGCTGATCTCTAGTGGATCCCATACCTTTTATTGTTTGCTGTGGAAAAGAAAAAAACTTGCAATGCTGTAAGACCTATCCCCAGCACAGGAACAAAAAAAAAAAATTTCATTTTGATGGTTTGCATAAATTCTTTTAGTCCCACTGCTGATTCATTGGAAAGGACAGGTTCAGCTCTTGGGTCCTGACTGACCTCACTTGAATTATGAGGGGGCCCTGCCTGGAAGAAATATTACTGTTGGCAAGAGCAGAAAACAGCAACAGTGCCTGCCAGGCCCTCTTGAGACTTCAGCGATAAGCTTAAGTGGCACGCTGAAGGACACGAGACTCAAGAGCAAAGAAAATACTGAAGGGGAATTGCAAGTAACAAATCCCGTATAGATTCAGAGAGAGAAGGTAACAGCTAGAAAGAAATTATCTCAGAAATAAATTTGACTTGAGGGGGAAAATGCAGATCGACTCATCAGTGTGGAAAGGAAAAGACATCGGATGTTTACTAGACTCCTTTGTTGAATGAAAAAAAAATGAAGTTTAAGGATGTAAAAGAACCCCCTATGAGAAGAAGTCAGAGAAAGCAAGCAGAGGGAAAAGTTCTGGGAAAGTTGTGAAGGCAAAGTATAAAATTAGGGGGGAAAAAAAGATCATGTGAAGGAGAACAACAAATATAAAAAAAAGTAGCAAAGACAGCAGGCACCCGATTCAGTGAATTTCCAGCAGTCAAGCCTCCACCATCTGCAACCTGACACTCAACCTGTGAAATTCCATCTAGGGAACACTGACCGAGATTCCTCCTGGTTTCCACAAGCAATCTGAACTCTCCTGGATTCAGCCGATGTGCAGAAATAGCAACCTTTGTGTCCTGCTGCAGCGGAGAAAGTGCAGTAATCCAGAGAAAGTACACACTTTGCTTTTTCACTGAGATTCTACTTTCATCTGATCTTGGACTGCATTCCTTAACCTTAAAAATATGGTGTATGGCTTATGGATGTGCAGCTCTTTACGGACAGAAAAAGTCCACAAACTGTGAATGACTAGCTTTAAAAGAAAATGAACAACAACAACAACAAAAATACCACAAACTCTTCCTCTCTCATCCTCTTTCATTTTTTTCAGTCAGAGAGGCCAGGATAAAACAACCCAAAAACTTGAACCAACAAAAAAGTCTGCTAAATTTCAAATGCTTAACTCTGGGAATGAAAATAAAGCAATCTTTATTTTGTGTGCTACGGAGCTGCCCTGAAGCTTATATCAAGCTATTTTAGTTCTAAGGGAAGAACTGGGTTTCACAAGCACTAAGAACATACTCAAGTTCCATTCCGCACTGCACTCATCTTTGACAGCTACAAGCAGCAGACTCTCCAGGAAACCGCATAAGATCAAGACAGAGCATTTGTTCTCTTGGATGTTATTCCCAGTTTCCAGCAATGAATGTTTCAGGGATCTCCTGAGACAGGGGCTCCCTCTTCCACATCGCTTGTAATAATCCAGTCCTCCTCAGCAGTGCAATCGTGCTTTTTCCTCTAGAGAGCTGCCCTTAACTCAATGCTACCCCTACCCCTTTCCCACTACCACCCATCTCTGGAGAAGGGCATTAAGAGAGATGTTGGTCAGTGCTACTGGCAATGGCCCAAGCAGAGGAGCATCATGTGAAGGGCTCATGGAGAGGCTGGCCTTCTTTGGCAACAACTGCCCCCTGTGCTCTCCAGCTCTTCTCAACAGCTCTCAGGCTATTTGCCTCCCCAGGAGGCCAGGTCTCTAGTGCATTCAGAGGAGACACAGAACTCCACGGGACTCAATTTGAGTCTCAAGAGGGGAAATTAGCTGAGATGTTCGAGCAGGTGAACCCTTTTCTGGAAGTTAGCAATACAAGCATGATTTGGCTTTCAATTTAAAAATGTTTCAACTCAAATGGTAAGCCACAAGGCTTTTAAAATTTGGCTCTTTTTTAAGCTGTACAATTACCCTTCCCAAGAAATGTTAGGACAAGACAATTAACCATGTTATTGATTTTCTAAAATAGCAATCTTACTGTGACTTCATCAGGAAATCTGCTGATGCCAGGCCATAACTGCACTCACTGGCTACACCACGCCATCTTTTCCAACTGAGAAGGTCTCTCTCACCTTGAAGATACCTGGGTTTCACCATGACACAAGCTGAATACTTTGAGGGATTCATTAAGAGCTTTTAACTGTGATTTATTATCTGAGGCCCGGAAACCCCAATGGAAGCTCATGCTCCTCATACAGATCTGCACAGCGTTATCCAACATCCTTGTGCTAACTCACTCTAACAGAGTAAAAATGTGCAGGGAAGCACCAGCCTCATAAGCTGCAGGAGATCCTAACAGCCTGGGTATGTCCCCAGGGTCTCCAGGAACCTGCATCCCAGTCGCTCAGCCAAGAGGAAACTGAACCTCTGTGTCCTCCTGCCCAAGATCAATCATGCATTGGATTTAAGTCACCAGGCCAGGCTAACATACTGGTGCAATTAGGAACAGTGTGTCAGCTCCAGCCAGAGGAGTTACCCATAGGGAAAAAAAGAATATTGCAGATAAGTACTCTGTTAGCCACTTGGCAGGTGATGTCATGAGGAGATTACAGATGATCTGCTTAAAGTCACATGAGACTGCAGCCAACCTGCAAACGGTCCTCAAATCTGCAGTCACTCTTACCCATCAAGCACTCCCTTCCTACTCACCTTTCTTCTTGGTACACAGCAAGACGCACGACCGTCCCAGCAATTTCTCAGCATCAACGCCCATGCACACTGAAAGAAGCAATTTAAGAGAGCTGAGGGTCTTCTGCTAATTTAGCAAACTGCCATTTTTTTCTATTCTACCAAAGTCACCGCAAGGAGAGAATCTGCAGTGAGAAGGAACGACATGTTTCTGCAACATCAACCCTCAGCCAACAGCACCCATTCATTCACTTTCTAGCAATAACAGAAAATATGAGGTGTTCACATTTGGAGCCAAGGAAAGCGCAAATTAAATATTTCTCATGTTCTTCCCATAGAGCTAAACACCTTTTTTTTTTTAATATATGGTTGTTTACTATAACTTTACTTCCTTAAAGACATTATTTCATGTTAAATGTTGCGGGTCTTTTAAAATAGGATACACTGAGAAAAAATAGAGTGTTGCTTTATCAAACACATTAAGCTCTATATCTATCTGATTTTAAAAAATTGTGAAGCACAAATTATCCAGAGCTTAGCACTCAGTGTCTCTTCCTTGGCCTATAAAGTCAACAGTTATGGTGTTAAAGTTTAATCAATCCCATAAAATGTTACTCAGAAAGTGACCCTGGTGTTATGGCTGAAGTACATCTCCTACATTAAAAAGCACTTTCGTGGAAGCCAGAGCAGTGTTATTGAAAGAGAGAGCTAATAGGTATCTAGATGAGGTTATGAAAGGGAGGTGGAAGTAAAGGAGAGGGTTGGGAAATGCAGTGGAAGGAGGAAAGTGAGAGGAGAGGGGAGAGAAAATCCCTTTTTTCCAAGTGGTTCCTGGCAGAGCTAAATGTAGATACATGACTGTTCAAGTTGGAAGGATAAAAAGCTCTTTTGACAGTTGCTCAAAAGCAGACTTCTCCATGAATTTCATAGTAAAGCTGGATGCAATTTTCACAGTCAACACAGGAAGATTACAGCAAACAATTCTGATGGTAACATCACTGTAGACAGATGACAGGGCACGACTGACTCCTGCAAAGAATAGGTTTTGGATACTGTTAAGATGAGCTTAATTAAACTACAACTTCATCAGAACATTATATTTATTGGCAAAAAAATAAAGCCAGAAGATCACTAATTATGCTACATGAACATTCTTTTTGAACATTATTATCCTGACTATTGATTCATTTCCTAACATCCAGTTATCTTCACTGCAACATGCAAGTGCTAGATAAGATGTACTGGGCCTTGCTACATATTTTATTTCACCATTCACCAACAGATTCATAAATGTCTGCCAGATTTCAGGTCAAGATTATTAGCTATGCCGAACCTTTGGGGCAATATATCATGTCTTCCAGACCCATGTCAAAGCATACGCAAACCACTAAAATTATCAGAAGCATGCAGAAACTGTTTGAGTTACTTTACCAGAAATAGTCCCTGTGTTAGATGCTATGCAGAAAGAACTAAACAGAGACAGAATCTGAGGACAACCAGTGATTAGCAGTGTAGAATCATAGAATCGTCCAGGTTGGAAGAGACCCTTGGGATCATCGAGTCCAACCATCTACCCTACACTACAAAGTTCTTCCCTATATCATATCCCCCAACACCACATCTAAACGGCTCTTAAACACATCCAGGGATGGTGACTCAACCCCCTCCCTGGGCAGCCTGTTCCAATGCCCGACCACTCTTTCCCTGAAAAATTCTTTCCTAATGTTCAGTCTAAACCTACCCTGCTGGAGCTTGAAGCCATTCCCTCTTGTTCTGTCATTAATTACCTGTGAGAAGAGACCAGCACCAACCTCTCTACAGTGTCCTTTCAAGTAGTTGTAGAGAGTGATGAGGTCTCCCCTCAGCCTCCTCTTCCTCAAACTAAACAGTCCCAGTGTATTCGCAAATGTATTTGCAAGTGTATTCGCAAATCCTAAAGAAAACAATATTTGTTTGCCAAGTGACTTTTTTTCTCAGAGGTGTGGATGAGGAGAGGGCCATATTGTAGATGTTATTTCAAGTTAATTATACCCTGAAGTGAGAATGTCATCTGCATCATCTTAACATAGTAAGGTGCTGGTGTTTCAGCATATTTTAATTAAGGTAGTTAGTACTTGCTATTTTAGTAAAAGAGTATCCAAGCTGATCTGGGGTGGATTCCAGTACTGCTATCGCAGACCATCTTTCACTGCAGTAAGGATTTGCTTGTAGTTCTGAAGAGGAAAACAGGAAAGCTTTCATCTTAAAGAAAGAAAAAAAAAAAATATCGTAAGAATCACCATAGCAAAATCCATCCAGAACCTGAGGCTGCACAGCTCTCTCAGCCTGCCCCGTCCTCCCAGACAAACCCACCAACAGCCCACCTGCCTTCCGCCGCCCTTCTCCTCCAGAATCCGTTCACAGCATCCAAAAGGAAACATTCTCCGAACTAATTGGAGTTACACCTCAAACAACCGTATGTTCATTATCAAGTGAATGATTTACAGGGAAGCAGATAACCTGCGATGATTCAAATAGAAGATAAGTATTGACTCTGAGGGCTTTGCAGATTAGACTACACGTCAGAAACAAGAGCACAACCTAAAGAGCTGATTATGACAAGTTATTCACAATTCCTATATCTTTGCAATTCTGCACAAGTTAATCTGTAAAGGCTATTACATGCTAGAACTCAGCTGAACAAACCTGAATGTACAAAGGCATCAGAATGTATTGTCCAGGCTCATACCAGATTACATTAATCTGAATTTCACCTTGAACCTCTCAGTTCACACCATTTGGAATTCCTCCAAGTTTTTATAGTGTTCAGAGCTGAGGTTTTGACTAATTTAATCTTGAAATGTGTGGCAATGCAAGAAATATTTTAATAAACGTAATCCTTTAATCAGAAGGGAAATCATAGTAAAAATTCACTTGTTACTTCTAAGCAGCACTCACAACTCAAACGCTGAGGCATTCCGTACAGTGTTTATACCTAACTATGCCAAAAACTTGTCTTTGACATACCTATTCTGACTGCAAGGCAAAGGTATTGAATAAAAAGATGAGAAAACCCACCTTATTAACTCAAAGACCTTGAATTGCTCAGGTGATTTTGCAAATATGCAGAAGTTGATATCAATGGAACACAACTTCTAAAGTCCTCAATTTGCTAATGGGTCCGGGTCTTCAGAACAACCAAAGCTGCAAGCACAAAAGACTGATTAACTTACTGTATCCATCTTCCAGTCTGCTGGGGCAGTTTATGTGCTTTTTTATGCCTCAGGCTATCTTTAAACTGCTTTAACCAAGGGTTTTCCTCATTGCTGAGAGACTACTACAAAGTCATGGCTGTCACCACCAAAGTTTTCCTTCGATATTTAAACTAAACATTTTCATCTTGTTACTATAAATTTTTGTCTCCTACATACAATAAATAATTCTTTCCCCTTTTTTAATTTTTTCATGATGAAAAATACTTGTACATCATGATTTTTTGCTCAAAATGGAGATGTTTGTAAGATGAACAGTAAATCATTTG
This sequence comes from Numenius arquata, assembly GCF_964106895.1. Classification (NCBI taxonomy): domain Eukaryota; kingdom Metazoa; phylum Chordata; class Aves; order Charadriiformes; family Scolopacidae; genus Numenius; species Numenius arquata. The sequence goes on along the minus strand of NC_133585.1, from coordinate 24,817,343 downwards.
TCTCCCTGCCATGTCTCAGAATAACAAAAATCAAAGTGAAGTTCTCTTTGAATAATTTCACACCAAAATAAAGCTCTTTATCACCATCTTGACTTGGAACATATGAACACTAGTGAACACATATATAATCTCCAAGGGGAGGAAAGTCTAGTATTTAGCAGAGATGCCATTAATCATGATTAAATAAATATAAGTATGCCTTCACTACAAAATTTAGATACAGATCAGCGTTTGAATCTCCCCAGCACAGACAGAGGGTTGCTATTTCAGTATTCTTCTGGCCAGTCTATTCAAATTATGAGCTAAAAAGGTCTTTTTTTTTTTTTGTTCCCTTAAATAACTTATTAGTTAAAAGGATGTGAATTAACTTAGAATGAATGTTCAATTCATATAGTAGAATCGCCATCATCATTATTACAGGAAGCTCTAATCATTACGCAGCCACTAATATAAGACATTCTGCTAGCTTGCCTTTAATGAACATGACTCACATTTCACTTTAATGATTCCTACACCCGTGTCTCCTCTCTGCTTCTCCTTCTGCCCAGTTGTGGGGGAAGGGTGGCCTACATAGCTTTTTAAAGATGAAAGGCTACCTTTTAAGATGGGAGTCACTTCCAGTACCTCCGTTTTATAGGAGGTCATGCTGCAAAGCCTTGGAGAAATCTGAAGTCCAGAAAGTACTCAAAGCCATCTCCTTTCAAGGAGTCTCCAACTGGACCACCCAAAACGGTGGCACCACTGAAGGGGTGATCTCCTCAAGGGGACTGAACAGTCTGCAGCATTTCCTCCAGAAGAGTCACCTTATCTTCCTCAGTCAACTCACTATTTTCTACAAGATAATGCAGCAGCTTAAGCGGTGCAGAGCTCACAGGGAAGGGGTTTGCAGAGGTGGCAAGACAGAGACGCAAGCACCATTTCATTAAGGGCATGCAAGCCAAAGAGCCTGTGGGAATATTCCAAAAAGAAGCCCAGCACCTCACACCCTCCTTTGTCACCCAAATCCAGCCTCACTGTAAAAACCAGGTAATGAGATATTTCAGCTGGCTAAAACAGTCCATGGGGTCCACTTACCTCCACCTCCCAGGGTCTTAAATATCTTCACAGCATAGATCATTTCTCAAAAAAATCCACCTCAATCAATCAGGTCACAGTCAGAAACTATTAGTTTCTGAATAGTCAGTAAACTATTGCTTGAGAAGCATTACTAATAACAGCCAGGGGTAAGCACAAAGTTAGCTCTTCATACATCCACTACATAAAAAAAACCTCCCCAAATGCATTCATGGAACGAGGGAAAAATAAAACTGCTAATTTGCACAGGGCTTGCACTACGTTCCTTAAACTTTTGTTGTCAGTGACTACACAGTTGAAATTGCAGAATTAATTTCACTACAAAGCCCATCATTTAAACAGAATGCTAGTCCTATTAACCTGGTCGCTAGAGCAAATTCTATGCCCTGTGTTATCGCAGCCTTCCCAAAGGATAAGACTTTACTAGTTCCATGCAGTTAGGTTTCTGGTTTTATGAGAGGTGGTTACAGGTGTAAATAAATTACTTCTTTACACACCAAGAAACTCTTTATTGCAGTCCTCAGTTAAATAGACTAAAACATTTTACAGCATTCCTGGGAAACAGATAAAGGAAAAGCAGAAACAACTTCAGAGAAGTTCCCTCACATCTGTCCCATCCAGGTGTGACGTCTGGCACATAACCACAAAGCACCCAGCCACCTAAGGCCAGGGCTGAACAACACTGCAGCCGCTTAAAACACTGGCATTAGTCTAGGGGGAACCAATATCATTACTAAAACTGGTTGAAAAGTTTAACATTAGTTTTTTCTTAACTCTTATACATGCAAACTCCTTCGCTCCAGTCATTAAATATAGAGAGGCTGGCAAAGTTACACCTCACAAACTTTCTTAAAATACTTTCATTGTCCAGAACCTGTTTAATATCCAGTCTTACAGGCAGCACCGAATAGGAATGAGCTTTGGTCCACTCCTGACTTAGAGGCTCAAAAATATGCCTTGCTGTTCAAACTCCACAGAGTGCTTCTAGCAAGGGACAGGGATCGGGCACAGAGTGCAGTTCCAACGTCGAGAGACTTGGCTGCGAGCCGGGGACATGTAACATTTTAGGAACAGCACAGGGAGCAAAAGGGGTCTCTGGTCCTGCAATAAAGGAACAAGGAATCCCTTCCCAATTACCCAAGAACAAGAAGAGACTGCCTTTTCCTTACGCTCTTTGGCTACAGCTATACATGACAGCTATGCCCATACTTAGCTGTCCAGTTTTATTCATTATCTGTTCACAGCACATCCCTTTATGCCCAGTGCTCTTAAGAAATGCAGGGCTTGCTTCTTCCATTTCAGTTTTGGAGGACCACAGCTATTATTTCATGTATTCAGCTCTCCCGCAGTTGCTTCCTATTACTCCTTAAAACTGCACAACAACCTTTTCTCACTCTTTGGTCTACAGCACACAAGGGTTTGCGGGATCACAGCTGAACTATTCCTGCAAATGCTAAACACCTCATGCCCAAAATTTGTCTGCGGTGCAGTTCAGCAGCTCAATCCATCATCACTGAATTTGGCCTAACGTGTTCAAGTAGTTTTGGAACAGGAATTAACAACAAAGTCAGCTAAAACAATATTTCTGGTATGAAATGTTAACCAAAGCTTTTAGTGATCCCAGAACAAGATGTTTTGCTTTTTGGTTTTGAGGATAACAAAATCAAGATCCTCTCCCTAATACTCATTTGCTGCCACCCTTCTTCATATGCCCAGGGAGGTCATGGAGTCCCCTTCCCTGGAGATCTTCAAGCCCCGCCTGGATGCAGTCCTGAGTGATGTGCTCTGGGCAACCCTGCTTTAGCAGGGGAGTTGGACTAGATGATCTCTAGAGGTCCCTTCCAACTCTGAGAATTCCATGATTCCGTGATATCTATTACAGCCAAGAATAGAAGCAGAACTGCTGATTATGGTCAGAAAGCCAGTTTTCTCAGTTGGAGGGCAGAAGGGAAAAAAAAAGAAGAAAAGGTGGTACAAGTTCAGAAGCCTGCAAAAGCATCCCAAAGCACCCAGACATTGCCCACACAAAGTCCCTGGGTCTTTCAGGCCAAATTCAGACATTTCAGCTGGTGCTGAACAGCATCTCTCTCAAGTGGCTGCACAACAAGTGACTGTGAGCCTGTGAGTTAGACTCTGACCCTCGCAGCCTTGTTCAATTTCGCAATTATCCCAAAATGTATTCTTGTCAACAACACACAATTTTCAATACATCACCTGCTTTTCGAGTCAAATTAACACTTCACAGTCAGATTCTGCTTCCTAGACAACTCTATCCTAATTGAGATTCCCGTGATTTTATTTCAAGACAGAGCAAGAGCCTTCACTTGTGATTTTAGCTGCAGGGACAGATAGATAATGAACTGCATAGGTTCCTCCAAACAAAATATCACGTTCCCTGAATGCAGCTACCTGACAAAAGACATTAGGCTGCAGGAGCTGGGACTGTGCTTAAGCTCAGACATGTATTGTTAAATGTGACATGCTCAATTTATCATTAGTTATGAAGTGAAAACGGATGAATACACATTCAATTTAGTTCAGCTGCTTTCTTCATTTATCACACTCTTTCATCATCCATCATTCTTCCCCGCCACCCTTTTGATTTGAACAAATAACACACTTTCATAAGTTTAATCTAATTAATCATAATTGTAAGGTAATGTTCCCTTAATGAAGCGTATATTGGGCTTTATAAAGTTTGTTGCAATTTTAATAAAATCCGTCCCAGATAAAATCTACAAATGTTTTCAATGGAGCTAAAGCCAGCCCTATCTCTCTCCCACTCATTACTAAGGTTGATGATGATGTATCAGTACAAAGAGTTGCTCAAGCATATTGTTCTTTTATAGAACAACTGTTTCAATAAATTGGAAAGCGTTCATCATTTTATGAGACAAGATACGCGGTTAAAAAAGTTAATTGAAGTAGAAACAAATGAGAAAGCCCACCTAAAAGATTTTTCACACATTATTGCTATGAAATATGCAATACTTGCTATCTTCTGAGGGCATCTCACGTGCCAAAGACGATATAAAGAAGAAGTTGCTCCTTACCAGCAAAAGTGGTGTACAGAGCTACTAAGTTTTGCTGCAGTTCTCCAACAACGGTTAACCCAGAAGAGAGCCACTTTGTAGCGTCAGTGGACATGTATCTTCATGCATCAGACCAACTAGGGATATTTCCGCTCTTCTCAGGACTACTCGGCTTTGTTCACTGAAAGTTTTCCAGTCGTTATGACCCCAGATTTCATTTTTCTCCCACCACTGCCTCTGCTAGACAAAATTGCTTACCTCATCTTGCTGTGATTTTCAAAGGTTCATAAAACATTTTGGAGCATCTGGATGGAAAGTGCTGTGGGGATCAATATTGCATATGATGATTATTAATGAGCAGTTTTATTTGATCATTATTAACATATGTGGACTCTTCATACCAAAATTAACATAACCTCCATTTACTAACAACATAGTATATGCATTTGTATTTGTTTCCACTTTCATATTGGCAATTATTTCTAAGTTGAAAAAGCAGAAACGGCACATAAGAAAATTGACTTATTTTCCCCCAGACAGGATTTCTCATCTCTGGGCCATTAATGACAGATGTCTGTCCTTTCTAAAATCTGGTTGAAAGCTGTACTTCTTTGCTCCAGGGATTTTTGCCCAAGTCAGTACCCTGGTCATAAAGATTGCTGCAGAAGTATCAGCAGGTTCATATTCTACCCATCCAACCATTTATCCACAATGCAATGTCTGTATTTTCATTTTCAAGTGCAGTTTTATTAGCTTTACTTCAGCCTTTTTCCAAACTAATGAGAGATTTCAGCAAGAGGAACAATTCTAAGCATTATATGCTACAACCACCGCGTCCATCAAGATGAAGGTTCACCTGGCAAGACGATGGCTGAACAACACAGAAAGCATCTATTCCAGCATCTTACTCTGATGCAAGTCATTATAGGATACTTTCTCCTTTCATCAGGAAAGAGGAAAGACAATGTAATTCTACAGCTTGTTCCCTGGTTTACGTTGAGGAGTCGCAGAGCTTTTTCCTTCCACTTTGTGAAATGAGTGTGTGATGGTCTCTGGCAGACTGTTAGGCAAAACGTGATTGGGACTCTCCCTTGATGCACGCAAGATTAGAGCTGCGCAGCTGCCAGAGCTCCCTTTAGACCCGGCAAGTTACTTTACATACCACACAAACGGTGGCAAAAAATAGGGATTTACTGGTTGCAAACAAAGACAAAGGCAACACTAACAGGAACTAACTTCACGTCTAACACAGACTTACTGTGGCCAATTGCCTGTTTTAACAGCCACTTATTTCTGTAACTCACCCCTTGAAACACGGGAGTACGGGGTTTAATAATCCACCAAGGACACAGAACACCTCAGCAGTAACGCCAGGAAGAGGAAATAACACAACAGCGGTAACAAGCCCTTGTCGCTGCAATAAATTCATTTGTAAAGGAGAAGATACCCAGGAGAGATACCTGGGTCAGTCTCCTTCTACAGAGAGGCTGGTACAGTGATATCGTGTGAGAGAGACATAATATCAGACAGACTTCAGACATTTAACTTAGTTCTGCATTCTTCTGGAAAGAGAAAAAACGAGGTCTCAGCTGGTAAGGGAGAAGGATGCAATGCAAGCTCTTCTCTCCAGACGGGGAGTCTCCACATCTTCACAGCTGGGAGCACTCCTGCTGCAGTCCCCCTTTCCCAGCTCTTCCCCTTAGTCCCATTTTACCCACAACAATGACGTGGGTGGCACTTTCTGTTCCTTGTCCTTTTTTTTTTATATTTTTTATTTTTGACTCAGAATGAATATATTCTCTAAGGATAAGTTGCTACAGCAGCCAGTGCGGCCAAAGCACTGCTACCAATTAAGTTAAGTACAAAGTATGAGATCAATTAATCATTCATTATCTTTACAATGCAATAGCTGAAGCTCCAGGGTAGGCAGTACAATAATCCTTACAACCCCCAAGGTGCTCATCTTCTCCTAAGCTGATCATTCATTATCCAGAGCATATCAGCATGGAAAATTCTTCATTTTTCAAGGCAATCAGTCTAGTAGAAATGACAAGTCTTTGAAGCTCTGGTCCACCTTAAACACATGAAGTTTAAGAGGCCTGTAAACATACGGTTAACCTTAAACAGGTTTAAGGCTTCCTCCTGCTTTCAGTGAAAGCAAAGGGAAGACTCTTGCCAAGCACTTGGAATTCAGGTTCATTTCACAATGTTGACAAAACCAGGTAACCCTCACAAACGCAGTGGTCTGCCCTAAGCGCTACCTCTGTCCCCAGGCAGAAATATATAAGAATCCAGCGCAAGAGATGCATATGCGCTGAAGACAGCTGCCTTTGGTAAACTGCCCGTAGGCAGGACGTGCCTTCAGGTTTCTGGTGCAGGAAAGCCAGACAGAACACGTGCAGCACAGCCCAGGTCCTGCCTGCCTTGCTCCGAAATGCCCTGCGGTCTCCGACGCAGAACAAATAGCGAGACGGCAGCGCCCATCACAGAAATCCCAGCAGACACACACCTGAGTTAATTCCCGGCTAGAAAACAGTCAGACAGAAATTGATAGTAATTGTTCTGGTGGTGTGGTGCACCCATTCACTTTTTTAACCAAAAGGTATTTTACAACGAACCATTGCAACTTTATAGAGGAAGATTCTGGGGGGAAAAAAGGTAACACAATGCATCTCTGCTCCTTAAAGCAGGTCAGTAACGGAGAGGAGAGGAGAGGAGAGGAGAGGAGAGGAGAGGAGAGGAGAGGAGAGGAGAGGAGAGGAGAGGAGAGGAGAGGAGAGGAGAGGAGAGGAGAGGAGAGGAGAGGAGAGGAGAGAAACAGCTCCATGGAAATAGTGAACCCTATGACCATAGGCTCTCAAAACAGGACCTTGGAGTAATACAGAGCATTATTTAGAGAAAAGTCACTGCCAAAAAGAGAACAACTTAGATGATGTAATAGGAGCGTCCAATTCAAAGGAACATGCTGGTCAGCACAGACTATGATTTACCACCAGAAGATCACACAGCTGTCTCCTCCTACTTCCTTTTGCCCCCAAAACCTCCTCCAATCCCCAAGGCCTCCAACATAACCTTGTATCCCAGTCAAAGCACAGGTCCTAACATGGAAATTGCTGCAAAGACCACCAACTAGTCTGAGGGTCTGGGACCTTTCATGCCAGGGACATCGGAGTGTGGTGGTGGTGTGCGTGTATGTGTGGTCCATAAGTACCACCTGTGGTAAAAGATGAGTTAATCAAAAAGTGAGGCAGCAAGCAAGGAAACCAGCATTTTCAGTGCCGGGTGACATAGCTCACAGATCTGTGGGGGCAGTCGTGCTTCGAGAAAGGGTCATATGCACTATCCAGAGATGGCTACTCACCCCAACAGCATACAGGGGAGCTTACACAGCCAACCAGAGAACAAGTCATACGAGGAGAGGCTGAGGGAACTGGGCATGTTTAGTTTGGAGAAGAGGAGGCTGAGGGGAGACCTCATTGCCCTCTACAACTCCCTGAAAGGAGGGTGTAGAGAGGTGGGTGTTGACCTCTTCTCCCAAGGGAATAATGACAGGAGCAGAGGAAATGGTCTGAAGTTGGGGCAGGGGAGGTTTAGATTAGATATCGGGAAGAATGACTTTCCTGAGAGGGTGGTCAGGCCCTGGAACAGCCTGCCCAGGGAGGTGGTGGAGTCACCATCCCTGGAGGGATTTAAGGAACGTGTAGACGTGGCGCTTCAGGGCATGGTCTAGTGCCCGAGATTGTTGGGGGTCTTTTTGTGTGTGTGTATGGTTGGACTCAATGATCTCAAAGGTCCCTTCCAGCCATGAAGATTCTGTAAAATTCTTTAAATTTCTGTAAAAGTGCCCTGGATCCTATGCAGCTATTACCTAGCTGTGGTTTTGCCACAGTTTTGGAAACTTTTCAGATGTAGGATGGCATTCAAAGCCTACTCAGACATCAGTTTGAAGAACCTGGCCTCCAGTCCTTTCGGTCTCTCCGTGGGAGCTCCTTCCATACAGTAGGACTAAAGAAGTTAGCTCATGTCTGGGAAAGGTGAGTAGGAATGATATTCCCCAAACTGCTAAAGAAATCTGGTCCAACTTTCTAAATAAGAGATCTCCCACAAAAAATCCCACATCTTTCTTCTCCCCAAATGAAAAAAATACAACAAAATCTCAGAATCTACTGTCTTTCTGTCTTTTCATAATATTTTGAAGGAAACTGATGTATGGGAAAAAGATTTTTCTGCATATCAAAGTGCTTCTCCTCCTGCTTTGCCTTCGAATTGAAAGGGGAAGAAAGGAGAAACCTTAACACAGTGGAGTTCTAAGATGGTAATTTTGCTAAGATCCTTTCAAATTCAATTTTTTCTTTCCTGCAAAGCACAAAAGAAAATGAACTTTGCATTTTTTCTATGGCATTTTCTATAAGATTTCCACCAGCCCCCAAGCAAAGAAGAGGAGCATTCCCAGAGCAAACTGCACCGCTCTGAATATATCCAAGCTAAGGGCCTGGAGGCACCTTTTCCATCTGAACGACAGGACAGCCCACGTGTGCTCCAGAGAATTGTTGCAGCAGTGCTGCTTCTCTTCCAGTACAGCGGGCAGCGAGTGGGCAGGAGTTTTGACTCCACCTGCCCAGCAGAGGTTAGAGCTGCTGGATGGTTCTCCTCAGAGCTAGACTTGGCCCTTTCCTCGGAGCCGGTGGCCAAGACAACCGCACTCCCTATTACTTATTTCAGTAATTTTCTCTTCTGGTTTTCCCACTCCTGCAGTTCACATATCACAAAGAACTTGAGTCCGCCCAGGGGTTGTGTCCTACTTATTACTGGCGATTGCGTCCACTTCAGCACACTCGTTGAGTCAGGAAGCATCATCCAGTGAAGCTGGTGGAAGACCCTGCTATTTAAGAACTAATTTGTTACAAAGAACCATCTCTTGCATTTGGTGGTTGTTTGTCCAGGAAGTTGCTTTGTCATTTAACTTGCTTGGTGCAAGGCGTTTACTGAGCTCCGCATTCCTGGCAGGAGCACCGAAACCGCCTGGGCTCAATTCGTTAGCTTAGTTTAACATTATATTTGTAATAAGATCCACCACTTAAAAAGCACGAGCAAACCTTGCCACCGTATTATGCTGCAAGCACAAGATAAGAAGAGGAGAAAGTGTGCTAAACATCACCTTTGTCACATTCCTGCCAACGTTAACTTTGCTGTATATGGCCATTATAACCTTGCTTTCAACTCGACTGGAACAGCTCGTAAAACCTGCCTCTGCTGCACAGCGCTGTCTGCTCACACCGGGCTACCCTTTAATTAAATGGATACTTGGTAAGAAAAGCACAAGGAGAAGTAACCTCCCAGTTTCAGCAAGACCGTAACTCACTCACCCGCACACAAAGGCACCCCCTGGTTCGAGTTTATGAGTGTACAACAGCACACAAGCAACGCACCCCAGCTCCTGAGCCACGCAGGTGTATTTGTTCAACACCCATACTCAACACACGAAAGCATTTCATTTGGGCAAGAGCTTGATTTAAAAAAAAAAAAATATATATATATATCTATCTTAACAGCATCTTACCATTCAAATTTTCTTTAGTAAGCAACTATTTTTTCTTTCCTTTTCCAACTTTCTGTTAAAAAAGTGTTTTCTTGGAATTAATTAAAAGAAAATGGCCAGGGGAATGGAGCTGATTAATTAGCACCGTGAGAGAAGAATGGCATGCGTATAGATAAGTAGGGAGGAAGTGCAGGGATAAAAAGAAGTGGTAATGGAGGGATAGAGAGGGAAAGGAGTTGAGTGTTTCCTGTGAACTGTCTTCCATACGTTGGCACCTTATCCCAGCTTTTAAAAAGAGAGACACAGTCTAGAGAGAAAATTCAGCAGTGTCTACTTGAAAGGTAAGAGCAAACTTAGACCCTGACAATTACTAAATAAGAACATAATTAATTATTTCTTCAACTGAATAGTCCTGAATCCTACCACAAATCAATCAGCTCTTCTTGCCTAAGAAGCTCTGACTCTATTTTAGCTCAATGAAAACAAAATCAATGAAGGCCAATTATAGCCCATCTCGTTAGAGTATGCAAATAGTGCAGCGTGTAGACGAAACTGCTGTTGCTTAGGGCACTGCCGAGGAAGAAGACACTCGTCAGGCAAACGCAAACGTGAGCTGGTGCTGGCCCCTAGCTGCCTGTGCTGCAAAATCCCAGCTCCTTGCCAGTTTTATTTGAAACGGATGCAAAAGTAGCAGAGACCAAACGTGCCCAATAGCCGTTTCTTCATCAGGTTCCTCCTCTGTAATTTCAGGTGCAGAAGGCCCACCAATGCGTCTCAGAAAGCAGATTCAAGGTTAGTTACATGAAAAGGCGCGCGTAAAACTACAGAAAACTGCGTGAGCCCACCTTCCTTTCATCAAGAAGAAAAGGCACTTTAAGAAGCCCATCATTCTATCGCAAGGAAATGATTTTGCCCAACTGCAACCTAAGCATCTTGCCCTCTCAAACGACAACCAAGAGCTCTGTGTCTCTAGGACAGGTTTCTGTCTACCTATATAGACAGTAGCACACATCCACCCTGCTCTAATCTGAGCCTGCTTTTCGCCTCACCAAAACAAAACCAAGACTATGGCATTTCAGGAAGCTTTGTCCTCTTCCTCGTGAAAACTCAGCCTGTGAAGGAAAAGTTTGCCAAAATTTTCATGCATGCAATGTGTGCTCCATAGCTGCCTGGAGACACATGGCTACTACCGCATGACGAGCTGGTTTGAGTCGAACCTTCTTTTTTCCTGCCAGTGCTCCAGAGCTCCGCGTGTCCCAGCCACACGGGACCATTGCCATCGTGGACGGTGACGGTACGCACAGCCTTGCAGCAACGCGTGCAGTGGGCACGCGCCTGCCAGACCATGAGATCCGATTCCATACGCTTGCAACTTCTGGCCCTCCTGGGTCCTGTTCTTCCTGACCAATTTTCCCGTAGTTTGCTCACAACAGACAGGATTATTCCTTTCAAGGAGTCACCTGCAGGGACTGGGTTTCCCAGTTCTCTTCTGGCTACAGCCCAGGTATTTTTGGCCAAAAGCCTCCTGCACAGTGGCTTTCTGCCCATGTAGCGGGACTCTACCCTTGGCATTAGAGGCAACTTTGACAGACAGCTTCATCTTTCCATTGGCTACCTAAAAATTATGGTGTAATACTTAGTTTACTGCAAGTCCTGGCAACACTGACAAGTGTGGCAGTAAACTATGTAAGAGCAGCTATAGAAGGACTTAAAATGAAGTATGCGACTTTTGCAAGATCAGGGTGTCCCCAAATTTTGTTTGTGGTGTTGAAACTCTGATGTCACGGCACAGCCTAGGCTTTCGGGTTTTGTGTGTTTGGGGGGTTTTTTTCTTATGTTAGTCATATTATAGCTAGGGTTTGGTGTGGTTGGTTTTTTTTAAGCGCCTTGTAAAGGAAAAAAATTATGCTGTATTTGAAGCCTGGAAGACAAACCATTACTGCTTTTAACACTAAATCTTGATATACATAAATCTTGATATACACACCTAAGAGATGTGGGAAGCCAAACCTGGGGGATCAACTGCTCCAACCACAGTTGACCCTCACTCCTTCTGCATATTTGCAGGTAACTCTGATTTCTGAGCTAAATCCAGACATTAGCATTTCTGTCATTAAAAAAAAATAAAATCTTCCTATTTAAATACTGCACATCTCTAACTTCAAGAACTGAAAGCGTTAAAACTGAAATCTTTAAAGCAAAAAAGTGGAGAAAAAATATTCGTTCGTTACTTCATAAGCAGCTATCTGCAATAAAAAGCATCCTCTTCAGACAGTTTTGAAAGCAATGAGCAAAGCCTTGTGCAAAGTAACATGATGCTCAACAGCGTAATAGACTCCCTGTACCCGGTTTATTTTACCTTTTTGCTAAGAGAGGAGTGTGAAATAACCACTCTCATTTCAGGATGTACAGACAAATACACACAATTAGAAGGCTGTGGGAGATGCTGCGGTAAGGGAATTCTGTCAGCTGTAACGAGGTCTGCTGGAATTGTCATCGCATGCCCATGAAAAAAAATTTCAGGGCTATCAAGGGCATTCTCGAGACAGCACTTCTCCTGTCGCATCCTGGGATGTATTTCTTCTGCTTTCTCTCTGGGTCACAAGCAATTCAAATAGCAATTTTCTTAATGGCTGAGAGTTTTACTCCCTACAGAGTCCATCTTCTTAAAGAACCACAGTGACATATACAAGTAACCTTATTCTGCATCTATTTACTGAGCTCTCTCTCTCTCTCTCTTTTTTTAAGCCCACAGGAAAAGGTGCTCCACAAACAGCCAGAACATAAGAGCAGACAAGAGGAGGAAGGCTGCCTTACTGATGGAAAACTCCAAGGACAGCAACAAGCCTGCGACAAGCCTGGAGAACTGGCAGGAGCGACATAACTTGCTGTGAGGAAGGCAGCCCTACGTAGAGGGGGCTAAAATGCAACACCGTGCAAGCCTCAACGGGGGACCCATTTACACAGATTCCACCTTTGCCCAATTTCATTCCAGTTGCCCAAACTGTTAAGCCACTTTAGCTCTTCAAAGCTGGACGGTACAGGTTTAAGTAAATAGTTTTGTCTTTTTGACAATAAGCCTGTACTTGCCTGGCTTCCTAAACTGGATTTCTATAATATGAGTTTACTATGATTTAGCCAGATCAAACTCAAACTCTACACGAGCAGACAGTGTGTATTTCCACCAGGAGGAGCCAAATGGTCTTATTTGCTCCTCCAAAGTAAAGCCTAAAGTGACAGGTGTACCATCCCCAAAGCAGCACAGTTACCAATTCCTGGCGTTGTCATCAGCAACGACTGTAAAACTCCCACACCACGTGCAGAGCCCATCGGAGAACCACAGAACTGCAGGGGTTGGAAGGGACCTTTGGAGATCACCTAGTCCAACCCCCCTGCCAAAGCAGGTCCACCCAGAGCAGGCTGCACAGGAACGCACCCAGGTGGGTCTGGAATATCTCCAGAGAAGGAGGCTCCACAACCTCTCTGGGCAGCCTCTTCCAGGGCTCTGCCACCCTCACAGGAAAGAAGTTTTTCTGCATGTTCAGACGGAACTTCCTATGTTCCAGCTTGTGTCCGTTGCCCCTTGTCCGGTCACTGGGCACCATTGAGAAGAGCCTGAAACTATCCTCTTGACATGCACCCTTTAGACATTTATAAGCATTGACGAAATCCCCTCTGAGTCTTCTCCAGGCTAAACAGACCCAGATCTCTCAACCTTTCCTCAGCAGAGAGATGCTCCAGGCCCCTCATCATCTTTGTAGCCCTCTGCCGTCCCCTCTCCAGCAGTTCCCTGTCCTTCTTGAACTGGGGAGCCCAGAACTGGTCCCGGTGCTCCAGATGGGGCCTCACCAGGGCAGAGTAGAGGGGCAGGATGACCTCCCTCCACCTGCTGGTCACACTCTTCCTGATGCACCCCAAGATGCCATTGGCCTTCTTGGCCACAAGGGCACACTGCTGGCTCATGGTCATCCTGTTGTCCGCTAGGACTCCCAGGTCTATCTCTACAGAGCTGCTTTCCAGAAGATCAGCCCCTAACCTGTTCCGGTGCATGGCATTATTTCTCCCCAGGTGCAGCACCCTACACTTGCCCTTGTTGAATTTCATCAGGTTCCTCACCGTCCAACTCTCCAGCCTGCCCAGGTCTCGCCATCTGGTGTGTCAGCCACCCCTCCCAGTTTTGTGTCATCAGCAAACTTGCTGAGGATACACTCTGTCCCCTCATCCAGGTCACTGACGAATATATTGAACAAGACCAGACCCAGTACTGACCTCTGGGGAACACCACTAGTTAACCACCAGGCCTCCAACTGGACTCTGCGTCGCTGATGACAACCCTTGAGCTCTGCCATTCAGCCAGTTCTCAACCCACCTCAATCCAGAAGCAAGGTTCGATTTGCTACATACAGATTTGAATAAACTCAGAGTATGAAAATCCCCATTTCCCTGTGTATCTGATCCTCTGCAATATTACTTGCACCTTTGTCATCTTTAAATTATTGGTGCACAAAATCGTGGGGTTGGGGTTTTGGTTTTTTGGGGTTGTTGGGGTTTTTTTGTTACTCTAAAGCCTCAAGGGATTCCAGTGCAAATTAAGAATCTGAATGTCATTGGCAGAAACCCTGAGGCCACACAGGCAGCATGTGGATCCACTCTTATCAAATTACATGCAATTATTTTATTGTTTTTCAAGAAAATTTACAATTAATCATACCCCCAAGAGGTGTTTATCTAAAGAGCTGGAAAAGTCGCTAATGAACCTCAATGGTCCCAATGACTTAGGAATTTTCTTTATCCAGGAGTGCTATCAGAGCACGACGTAACACAGATTTACAGAAGCTTTTTGCCAAGCAATCAGGCAAGATGGGAAAAGGGAGCCTGGTCATTTTACACTACGCACATGACAATACTTACGTCAAAAGCATATTCATTTTTCATGAAACATGGAGAATTCAAAGCAGTAAAACTTATCTACACAGTTCATGGTCTGAGATTTTGCCAATGGGTTCTGGCAGTATTTTGGGTTCATAACCACTCTAGGCTGTGTGAAATAGATAGAGATCAGTAAGTGGAACTTGAAACATACATATAAATATATATATATATATATACACACACACACACATACACACACCCCCCAAAAAAAGCCAGACACTCACTGCCAATGTCCTGCTGGAAGATGCAGTATCTGAAAAGAACCTAAAATGAGGAGTATGTGCAGTTTAAAAGGATGTGAAATTCATCTGACAGAAATGTAGTTATGCCAGAGGCTGATTATTGTATAAAAACGATAACAGTAATTTAAAGAAAGTAACAGCATGCCTTAATTCTGTTAAATAGAGATGGCACCTGTAGTGGTGATTAAATAAGACAGGCTGGTTAGTGCTTGCTAGTGAGCGCACACACGCATCTAACCTTAATCTTGTCTCTACACTGTATAGCAACATGACAGTGATGCCACTCTGGGTAGAAGTTCAGTCTCAGTTGTAGCCCTTAGTAGAAAGCCCTTAGCCCGTTTGCTAAACCTCTCCAGCCCGCTTGGTGTGCTTTGAAAACTTTTGCAAATACAGCAGTAAACACCCTGTTCAAATAACCAAAGGACCAGAAATCAACATGTCTATGGGAACTGGAAATCTCAGCCCTGAGATAGCACTGATTAAGAAAATCATGGGGCATTGATAAAGAGATAAATGAGTGCATCTGATTTCAAGGGAGGAACGGAATGGGAGACAAACACCGGAATGGGAGACAAACACCGCTGCCATCCTTTGAAACACAGTAAATCCTGTACTGATTGAAGGGGGAGCACAGGTGAATCCCAACTAAAACGCTTTCAAAACTGCAAGGACATCTCAAGCTCAAACACAAGCAAAGGTTTTGCCCCTTTGGTGCATGAAGAGGTGGTCATTGGGCTGCCCAGCACAGCTCCAAAGATACCAAGATGAGTACAAACTGAAGATGTGATCTGGCTTGAGCACTACATTTTCTGATCAGCAAGTTGTTTCAAAAGCCAGAACTGCACTCTCTCCCCAGTCATATCTTCTTTTTAATTCATGTGTTGTCTGTAGTTTTACAGAACTAGTCCGAGCCTGTGCTACTTCTGAACTTATTAAGATTGAATACTTATATTTGGGCACTACCTTTCTCAAGGTGTCAGGGGCAGTTTCCAAAGATCTTTTGGCATCCGAAGATTAAGATACAAGGTTTTTAGGTATCCCAAGGTAGCATCTAATATCCACTTAACAACCCTAGAAGCCTAAGTACCCTCCCTCACTCCCCAGCCCTTCCTCAAAACCCCAGACAAAACATTTAACTTCTACCCTAAGCCAGGTGCATTTGGGACTTCAGTTGATCACTGGTTTCTTCATATGGCTAACTTGGGGATCAACTACCTCCTAAACAAGATTCTTCCTCTCCCTCCTTAACAGGTATCATCATTATTATTGTTGAGCAAGACAAGGAAGAAATTTGTGCTGCTGGGAAGAGACCATGCTTCTGAATTCCCATCTCTTCCCCTAAGCACGAACCCAGCATTAGGAGTCGAGTGCACAAGTGGAAGTTTGATTGCAATTGTAGGAAAGGATTAATCCTTGCCCAGGCAGCTGACTTCCACAGTGCAATAATTAAGTGGAACCATTGCGCAAGATGAGGTATGAGGAAGAAAATTAGAGCATGCCATGCAAGGGTTGTTTTATGCTAGAGCTGTCCCCACATGGGCTTGCACTCCATCACGCTCACTTTATGCAATGCTGTCAAGCATCTGGACTAATCCATCATCCCAGGATGAAGTGAGGAGAACACGGGGCCAATCTCATTGTTCCTCTCTGTAACTAATTGCAGGAGACAGTGACTTGCTGTTATATAGGAACGGAGGTAGAGAAAGAGAGCCCACAGGCAAGCAGTATGAGAAAATCAGAACTGAAAGTACGTACAGACATCGTTCTTCAGTGCCAACGCTTGGAAAAAAAAAAAAAAAAACACCAAGCCATCAGGCATGAAACTGCACAGCCAGAGAACATTTTAAAAGATTAAAAACGAGGTTATAAGAAATGCATGACAAAATATATGGAAAGATGGGAAGTCCTGAGGAGCAAAGCACACATAAAAACCCACTGCTGCTCAGTAAAGCTCCGACTCATGTCAACAAGTCACTTCAGGGGCAGAAAGTCTTGGTATGTCTAGCCTAACACTGACACAGGGTGCCAAACTACACGGCAGTGCTCTGGAAAGAATCCCCTTTACTTGAAAACTCTGAGAGCATCGAGGTCTCTCTGGAGCCTTCTCTTCTCCAGGCTGAACAACCCCAACTCTCTCAGCCTGTCTTCATAGGAGAGGTGCTCCAGCGCTCTGATCATCTTCGTGGCCCTCCGCTGGACCCGTTCCAACAGGTCCATGTCCATCCTATGTTGACGACTCCAAAGCTGGACACAGTACCCCAGGTAGGGTCTCAGGAGCGCAGAGCAGATGGGTAGAATCACCTCTGTCGATCTGCTGATCGTGCTTCTTTTGATGCAGCCCAGGATGTGGTTGGCCTTCAGGGCTGCCAGCGCACATCGCTGGCTCATGTTGAGCTTCTTATCCATGAACACCCCCAAGTCCTTCTCCTCAGGGCTGCTCTCCAGCCATTCTCTGCCCAAACTGTATTTGTGTCTGGGATTGTCCTAACCCACATGCAGGGCCTTCCACTTGGCTTGGCTGAACTTCATGAGCTTTGCACAGGCCCACCTCTCAAGCCTGTCTATGTCCCTCTAGATGGCATCCCTTCCCTCCAGCGTGTCAACCACACCACACAGCTTAGTATTGTCAGGAAACTTGCTGAGAGTGCACTCAATCCCACTCTCCGTGTCACTGACAAAGACGTTGAACAGTATTGACCCCTGAGGAACACCACTCTTCACTGGTTTCCATTTGGACATCAAGACATTGACCACAACCCTTTGACCACTGAGCGGTCCATCCATCAAATCCACGACTTACCAATTAGAGATCAGGATGTCACATGGGGACAGTGTCAAACACTTTGCATTAGTCCAGGTAGATGACATCTGTTGCTCTCCCCTTATCCACCAACACTGTAGCACCGTCATAGAAGACCACCAAATTTGTCAGGCATGACTTGCCCTTGGTGAAGCCATGCTGGTTGTCACCAATCACCCCCTTATTTTCCATGTGCCTTAGTGGAGTTTCCAAGAGGATCTGCTCCATGATCTTGTCAGGCATAGAGGTGAGAGTGACCAGCCTGTAGTTCCCCGGGTCTTCCTTTTTCCCCTTTTTGAAAATGGGGCTTGTGTTTCCCCTTTTCTCCCAGTCAGTGGGAGCTTCACCAGACCACAATGGACAGGACTTAAAAGTTTAAGTACTGAGACAGGACACGTATTCAAAGTATAGCTAAAAACCTCAATTCCTGAGATCCATTCTTGTCTTAAACTGACACGACACCATTAAAATGAAGCAAGTTCCACTGGTGGAATAATGTAGCAACACCACATGTCAGAGCAAGTCACAAAAGTTCAGGGTTATTAATCTCTCATGCTCTTTCTGAAATTAAAATCCCTACACAAAGTTAGGTCTCCAAGACATGCTGTGCACACAGAACGACATTTGGTGTGCAATAAAAAGTTGGATACAGTCCAGCCCGTAAGTTGTACACCACCACGGCATAAGGACACGACAGAGTCACTGCTGCTTGATGGGGCACTGGAATCATACTGGAATTTGGTGAGGCCAGGCCCAGACCCGGTGGCCCTTCCCACCACAAAGATGCAGAAACTGCAACCTGGTGATCTCACAGAATCTTCATGGTTGGAAGGGACCTTTGAGATCAGAGTCCAATCATACACACACACACACAAAATAATCCAACAATCTCGGGCACTAGAGCATGCCCTGAAGTGCCACATCTACACGTTTCTGAAATCCCTCCAGGGATGGTGACTCCACCACCTCCCTGGGCAGGCTGTTCCAGGGCCTGACCACCCTCTCAGGAAAGTCATTCTTCCTAATATCTAATCTAAACCTCCCCTGCCCCAACTTCAGACCATTTCCTCTGCTCCTGGCCAACACCCACCTCTCTACACCCTCCTTTCAGGGAGTTGTAGAGGGCAAGGAGGTCTCCCCTCAGCCTCCTCTTCTCCAAACTAAACATGCCCAGTTCCCTCAGCCTCTCCTCCTATGACTTGTTCTCCAGACCCCCTCACCAGCTTGGTGGCTCTCCTCTGGACACGCTCCAGCAGCTCAATGTCCTTCTTGTGGTGAGGGGCCCAGAACTGAACACAGCACTCGAGGTGAGGCCTCACCAGTGCCCAGTACAGAGGCACCATCACTGCCCTGCTCCTGCTGGCCATGCTGTTCCTGACACAGGCCAGGATGCTGTTGGCCTTCTTAGCCACCTGGGCATCTCTAGCTGAGTTTCCACCCCTGTGCTCTGCCCGGCCCACAGAGGACAGGTATGAAGCTGGCAGGGAGACTTCTCTCTGCCTCCTCACCATGTTGCAGGGCAACTCCCTACCCCCCACCCCAAAGGTGATCCCATCATTAGTCTGCAATTTGGAAAACTGAGCCAAGCACTTGCCCATCCCATGGTATTCAAAAGAAGCATTGGTCTTATCCATGGAACTATCGTACCTTGTGTCTATCTTGTATTTAAAAACAGTATCATTTCTCCTATTAGCCAAAGGGTAAGAGGAGGTCACACAAACCGTTACAGAGCCTAAAAGCCCAATATTAATTTTGAAAGACTGTAATAGCTTCATGATCTGTGCAAAAAAAAAAAAAGTCACCATCATTCTAGATGACGCCTTGCATGCACTGGCTTCTCCGTAAAATGAATTTACCTTTTCATTATTATTTACTGACTGAGCTTGTATTTCATTTGTATGGATTTTATCCAGCAAATCAGGGTAAAAACAGCCTCAGAAAATCTAATAAAAAGATGGAGACAGTGACCAATCATTGGAGTCTGTATCTTGACTCTTGAGGTCACATTTCTGCCTTTTTTTTATTATGTTCATTTCAGGGAAACAAAAAAAAACCCCACCACATTCCGGATGGGAACAAATCAGAGCCAGTAATGGCATAGACACATTTTTCAGGTGCAGCAGTGCCAAGAAGCACAGCTGTGACAAAACCAAGAGTTCACCCTCACTGTCAGGCTTGAGCAGCTCGTTTGTCACCCAAATCAGTACTAAAAATCCCCAACTTTTTAGCAGCTTCCTAGCCTAACTGCATAACCTCACACATGGCTGAGTCAAGATCCACATTTTGCATAACACACTGGCCAACATCCATGCTCCATACGGACCTCAGAGGTCCATACTGGGATCAGTACTGTTTAATATCTTCATCAATGACATAGTGGGATCAAGGGCAGCCTCAGTAAGTTTGCAGGCAACACCAAGATGAGTGGTGCTGTTGACACACCTGAGGGACAGGATGCCATACAAAGGGACCTGGACAAGCTCAAGAAGTGGGCCCATGTGAACCTCATAAGGTTCAACAAAGCCAAGTGGTACCTGGGTCAGGGCAACCCCCCCAGTATCAATACAGGTTGGGGGATGAAGGGATTGAGAGCAGCCCTGCCAAGAAGGACTTGAGGGTGTTGGTGGATGAAAAGCTGGGCACAAGCCAGCAGTGTGTACTTGCAGCCCAGAAGGCCAACCACATCCTAGGCTGCATCAAAAGCAACATGGCCAGCAGGTTAATGGAGATGGGTCTGCCCCTCTGCTCCAGTGAGACCCCACCTGGAGTATTATGTCCAGCTCTGAAGTCCTGAGCACAGGAAGGACATGGACCTGTTGGAACTGGTCCAGAGGAGGGCCACAAAAATGATCACAGAGAGGTGTTCAATCCCTCCGGAGACAGACTGAGTCAGTTGGGTTTGTTCAGCATGGAGAAGAGAAGAGAAGGCTCTGGGGATGGTTACCTTATTGCAGCCTTTCAATACTTAAAGGGGGCCCTACAGGAAACATGGGGACAAACTTTTTGGTAGGGCCTGTAGCAATAGGACAAGAGCTAATGGTTTTAAACTAAAAGGTAGATTCAGACTAGATATGAGAAATATTTATTTTTTTATGATGAGGATGGTGAAACATCGGAACAGGTTTCCCAGAAAAGTGGTAGATGCCCCAGCCCTCGAAACATTCAAAATCAGATTCAACAGGGCTCTGAGCAACCTGAGCTAGTTCAAGATGTCCCTGCTCAGTGCAGGGGGGCCTTGACTAGATCACTTTTAAAGGTCCCTTCCAACCCAATTCATTCTACGATTCTATGAAAACACCATATTATGCCACAACTTCAATTACAGATTGCAGTCTAAGTTGAGGCACAACTGCATACAAAATCAGACTTAGTGCTAGTACTGATAAATTTTTTTGTTTATCAACAGCTACTTCATGTCCAACATCCACAAAAAAAAAATCAGTAACTAGGATTACTCACTGTCAGGGCATCAGTACTAGTTCCTCGGACAAGGTTTCATAGCTGAAATCTGCTTTTATCTTCATTATGTGTCTTTAGGGTCTTTCCTTAAATACTCAATCCTGCTTAAAATCCTTTCCATTCTTCAAGTAAGAATCTGCAGATCGGATAATATCTGGACTGTCCACTCCTTGAGAGCTAGTCAAACCGAAGAAAAGTAGGAATACATCACATTTGCCAGCCTGGTGCTTAGTGTTCTACAAGTTCTATCAGATAAATATTGGGGGTGGGGGAGGGAGACCTAAGTCTTAGCCAGAAACCTCTATCAATCTCTTCAGTAGTAGAGAGGACAAGAACATTTAAGTACCTTAAATCTCAGGGTAAAACATAATTTAGATTTTGGCCCAGAAGCTTCCACAGCAAATACTGAGTTTTCCATAACAAGTTTTTAAGGACTCTCAATTTGAGTGTTTTTCATCTGTCTCCTTCACATCAAGCATGAGTCTTCCTTGATGACAGCCTGCATACATTTAATATCAGAGGCAGAGCAACTTAATAGGATACAAGCAGAACCCCTGGCTACACCTACTGTGCTCAAGGCAGAAATAGCATGTGGATCTCAGCAATAGGAAAAGAATTAATGACATTTTAAATGGATTCCATCATCATCTTTAAAACCAACTACCTGGGGTTTTTTTGCCCAAAGCCAGTGAGGAACATACAAGTTTTGTCAGAGCTTGTAAGGGGTCACCCATTCTCTAAACGCAAAGGTCTTCCTCTAAACCTAAACAGAAGTAATATGTACTTAGGTCCTTAAATAAGAATTAATGCTCTATGTGCCCAGCAATAGGAACTAAAACTTCAAATTCAGCTGCTGCATGGATTTCTTGAGATACCTCTAGTGATCCAACCCAATTCAGCTGCAGTATTTCCCAGATCTGTCAGGGGAAAAAGAAAAAAAAAAAAGCACAAGAAGCTTTCCAAAGGCAGCAGAAAGAAGAGAGTAGCTTAATTAGCTTTGAGCCAAGTGGTATCTTCTATTTGCTGTCCTTCTGCTATTAGCCATCATGGTATATACACTGCTGCCCTATAAAAATACTTCTCCGAAGTTAATAAACTCATTTCCAAACCACTGAAAGAATGTGGATTTCATGTCTCTAACAGATGTGGGATATGGGCTAGAATCATCTATTAGTCATCACAACTGCGCATTCAGCCTCCCTAAACACATTTTCAGAGGTATGAGAAGTCTAGGGATACAACACCAAAAATCTATCCAGTCTTGCCAGGAATGCAAAGAACAAGCAAGATCACATTTTGCTTAGTAAAGCAAACTGAACAACTACAGGTTCAAAAAATCTCATCAGCTTATTCATTTGCCTGTATCTTCTCCACTCACACAGCAATTAAGAACCGAGTGATGCCTCTTCTCATGGCCACACAGATCTACTTCACTCATGCAGTCCTTAGCGCCACTCATACAGCTCATCTACAGTTTTTCTTAATAAATTATCACCAAAGTAAGGCAGATTGTTAAACAATGGGTTCAGTAGAGACTATTTGTAAATCTGTTGAAGTCACAGATTCTAAAAACGTTACAAAACCCCATTTGGCTTATCAAACAACATTACAATGCCATTGTATTACCTTACTGTCATCATCCTTTGACTTAACAGGGCTTCTTGCCTTAAAATCCAGTTTTACCTTAAGCAAGAAGCAAACTGCAGTCTTTGACGCTTTTGCCAAAGCCCACAACCCTGTTGCTGTAAACATCTGCATCGAACAGGGCATCCCAGTGAGCACAGTTAAGTCTTCAAAAGACACTGCAGTTGAATTACTGATGGTCAACTCCAAAAGCAAGAAGAAAGCAGGGACATCAGCCCATAAGCTGACTGAAGATTCTCTTAGGAATCATGTATCTAAGCCTTCACCAAAACAATTCTTGTTCCCCCTACAGCAAAATACATCACAATCCATACCTTATAAGAAATATTGTATATATATATATACATACCAGTATTTATACATAATAGATTTTTAAATGTGTTACTTAAATCATATTTTTTGTGTGTATGCATGTGCAGGCATGTTTTTAAAAAGGTGAGTCACCCTCACAAAGCTTCCTACCATGAGTGCAATCCAGGAAAGCTCAAGCTCACAGCTAATATCCATAAATTATGACACATTCATTAGCCCAAAGCCTGCATGACCAGTTCATCTTAACAGTAATAATATAACTCAGTTCAAAGTTGAACTAGGTTCACATTAAACAAAAAAACCTTTGCTGCATCTCACTTGTCTTACCACTTTAACCCTTTTAATATAAGCGATTTTATTCTTAAAGGCCTGCTATGCTAAACCTAAAAGCATTTCTCCAAGAGTCCCTTCCCAATGTTTTCCTCCAAGGTCACACACCTCCAACAGGCTTCACAACCAGATTCCCAAGACAAAGTACAGTATGCTGCATGCCTATATAATATTCAATTAATAAGTGTATTTGTCCTTGTGTAAGTGCATGGACTGAGGGATAATGGAAAATAGACCAGGAACCCTTTTTTGGGAAACTGTTCTAACAGATTTTTAAACTTATCAGCTGTGGAACCATAATTTATTTTATTTCTTTTCAGCATTAAATTGAAAGTTACTTTGCTAAAGGAAAAAACTACTTACAAATGAACTCAGTTCATTACAAATTTAGAAGCTCATAGTTGTTTTCCAGTTAATTATAGATTCATTAGTTGAGTCTCCCTGATGTGACTTCATGTTGTAACTTCAAGTTCAGGCTGCATGATGAGTCACTCCTATTCTAGAAAGCATAAACACCAAGACATGTGTGTTCCTAAGAGTCCGAGAGGCGGAAAGGGGAAAAAGTCAGGTTAGAAATCAGGTAAGAGTTCAACTACAATTGGTCCTTTACATCACAGAGACTGACATTTCCATGACCCTAATTTCAAGTTTTCAGGAAGTGTAACTGTTTTATTTACACGCATTTAGGGAAGAGTATAAATGCCACACGAGACCCATTAGAAATATAGAATTTATTTCTCTTTATGCTCAGACAGCAATATATTGCAGATTTGCACATGCCACATGTTGTATCATAGGTGACTTATGGATCCTATGTTTATAGTTGTGATAGCTATTGCTAGCCCAGATCAACACAAAATGTGTTTCTGGAGTGGCTCTCTTGAGATCTTTAAGCCATTAGCAGCAATTTTTGCAGAAGGATAGTCTTGAAAACCCACTTCATAAAAATTCATCTGTCAGACTACATTATCCAGCTGCTTACTGTATCTTACCTTCTTTTAAGGCTTCAGATTTCAAGAAAGCAATTTCAAAAATTGCAGTGGACAGGGAGATCGAGGACTTGCCCCTTATCTTCCCACAGGCAGCAGTTACCAATAAAGGCAATACCATGTTATAAGGCCACCAAATTCCTCAGAGTCCATGAGCTGTGCTTTTGGCAGGCCAGCTCCTTTTCCATTCCCTAGCCCTTGCTTCCTTTCCCCCCTTGCACATCCATGTGCAAGCTAACCAAAAGAGTCAACCTTACAGCTCAAATAACATGTTTTAGGATGTTGTCAAAGTCATCTACAACTAAAAGTCTGGGAGCAACAGGAAGAGAGACAAAATTTTGTTATGTTTAAAGCTTCAAAGTACCATGAACAAGAGGTATCTTCACAACCGGTGTCCTGGCAGCATCAGTGTACTTCCCTTCATACTTACAAACTCAGGAAAAGCTGTGGTGCTTGCTTTCTTTTGTCTCTTAACTCTCCACACATTCAGCTAGAGAATACCAGGAGCTGCAGTGCATCATCACTTAAAGATGGGGAGGGGAAGGGGAATGAGAAGAGTGGAAAGGGAGGGAGAGATACAGAGACACTGCCCTTGGCAGGCTCTGCACCAGCCGTACAGAGAATATGCATACACGGGACGAGGGATTTCGTTGCTTCAGTTTTTGTGGGTTTGTTGTTGCTTTTTTTTCTAATTAAAAACATTATTCCTGCTAAGGCTGGTTGTGCAAAATTAGTTTTCAAGAACCACCATTCAGTCTGACTCTGTTCCTGTAGACAGACTTCCTATTGATCCATTTCTCACTAGCATCTTGCTGTAGTTTTTCTGCTGTTCTTCTTTGAAAGTATCTTTGACTTTGGCTCGTTTCAGACCCCCATCCCTGGAACAGAGCAAGAAAGAAAAGTAACCCATCATGATTGTTACCACTATTGTTATCAAACTATGTATTATTTTAACTATCTTGGTCAACTCTAAAGTCTTAGAAGATTATTAGGAAGGCTTTTCCTTCAGAACTTTTTTTTCCTTCAGAACTTTTTCTGGAGTATCCAAGCTTAACCACATTTATCAAAACATTTACCTTAAGCCATAATGCTTATGCAGTTCAAATTTTGAATTTAGCCTATTAAAGGAGTCTGCTGAGGTTGGTAACAGGTTGTACCAACCATAGAAATCTTTGCCAGCCTAGGATGCTATTTCCCTAGGCTGCAGAGGCAGTCAATCTTGTGCAACACCATCGCTGTCTCTTGTCTTACATCATTCAGAAGGCCAGCTGGGCCTCATAGTTGAATCTTCTCATTCTCTTCATCTGAATCTTGCTCTCAAGTTTCATACAGTCCTATGAAATCTAGGCATTATGCTGCTACCGAGTTAGGACATGAGAAAGCCAGAGCAGAAAGCCTCAAGCCCTGTGTTTTATTTTTTGTTGTCCACTAGCCTTGCTGATGCAACTTCACTTCTACTCCTTAACCTCAGCATGAGTCTCAACATGAGAAACAACTGTAAAGGGACCCTCTTCAAAAGCATCAAGCTTTTAGGTGAAACTCTCTGCGTTCTGAGCTACACGTTCCCAAGGTATCATGCATCTTTATTTTTACTTTCACATACATGCATGTGAAATTACTCCCCCGTTTTCTCAAGGGGAACAAAGTTATACTGAATATTTACTGTCACAAAGCTAAGGGAGGATGCACCTGTCAAACTAACAACAGATAGTCAATGAAGTCTAACCAGGATGGCATCACTCACCAGGGAAGTTCAGTCAGTCCTCCTTGGCGAGCAATGGCTGACCTCACTCTGTTGGCAAACTGAACAGCATCTTCGCCTTCCTTCAAGGGTCATAAATTCAACATAATCAAAGCAGAGAGAATTGAATTGAAACAGACTTCCATAAAACTTTTCATCTGCTGCCTCATCAAATTAGCTCACTGCCAAACAATCTGTCCCTTATAATACCAACACAATCTGATGTTCTAATGTGATAATTTAGCTAATTTTTCTCCTAGAGTGTTGAAATTAAGGAAAAATTTTGTTCCAACAGGACGGAACATTAACAGCATTGCTACTGTGAACAGCAGTATATTTACTGCTCTCCTTTGCATATTTGATCCACTGCTGGTGGTACCAAGCTGCATGAGAAAAACCTAAGTCAAATCATACAAAGTCAACACTAAAAAGTCCAGTATAAAACTCTGATTTGGAGACATGGGGTGAGTAGGGGCTTGGGGGCGGGGAGGGAAAGAGTAGTACTTGCAGAAACAGTCAGGTTCTTAAAAGATTACCTTTCTAACCATTGGTGGCATGTACCACACATTGCAAACAATAGCCCAGCTGGTCATTATTCGCAACAGATAGCTCACGATGTTATATTTGCTGCTGTTCCAGAACGCGTCTCCAAACTGAGGATCATACTGTAAGGGATCACAAAAAACAAGTGATAAAACCCTTTCCCCACAGACCATCGTGGCCTGTCTCAGAAATGAGGTGGATGCTTTCAGTCACATGCCGGAGTAAGAGAAAATTCACAACTGACATGTTTGCTTAGAATGAGGCTTTAGAAAAATTAGCCTGTTTATTAGTGCTGCTTGTGATTACATGACAGAACCAGCAGCAGATGTCACCCGTTTGCCCAGACTGCCAAAAGAGCTACGTCTGCTGTGAGCTGCGGGCTTCTCTTCCTTTCAGCACTGGGAAGGACTAGCTGGATCTTCCTTCCAGCTTTCTGGAGGAAGAAGCTGACCCCACCAGGTCCCACCAACCAGGCTCCAGGCCTGAAGGACTTCACTTTCTCATTTCAGCCACTTATACTATAGGAGTCATCCACAGCATGTAGCCAATTGCCAGAGCTACTGTGCTCTCATTAGCAGCTGTGCTGAGACACTTCCTACCACCCTGACAAAAACAGATCCCGAACTTTGAAACAGTGGCCAGCTATTCCCACTTACTTTGATTGCCACAGGATAGATTGTGCCTCCTATTTCAAAGCTCCCCTTCTTGAACATCATCACAGATGTATTGTTTATGCAGGTGCCTGTCCAGAACAGAAACTAAAGTCATTATTTCACACCACCTGCCACATTTCAGTAACAACACTATATGAGCACACAACTCTTCCACTCACTAAGGAACAAAGGCAGATGCTTTATAGGTAAGTTAAGCATCTCTGCCCTGCTTGCTTTCATTCTTTGTGTTGTGACTGACTCCCTGAATGAAGCCAGAACATGCAGGAGACAAAAAGCACGAGGCTAAGGTTAGATCTGTAGGACAGCGAATTGATATTCACAGGGCAAAAGAAACAATCTTCCCATTCTTCTGCCTATAGCTTCTGCCAGGAGACCCAACAGCCAGGGACAGTATTGTGCTGTCTTCATGTGATCTCAAAGATGAAAAACAGGATGCCCTAAATAAAATCTAAGGCAGAGGTGAAGACACATTTGAGCACAAGAAGCCATGAAAAGAGAACAGGGATGACATCAACACTGAATGGAGATAAGGAGCAGTTCAGCTTCTTACCTTCTGGAAAAATTAAGATTGGGAGCTTGCTTTTATCCGCCACATGTTCCCTCAGTCTGTGGAAGCAAAAGGAAAGCTTTAAAAACAGCTCCTTTTCCACTCTTCTTTCTCCAGGCAGGTGCATTAAAAGTATCTTTACATATAACACATTTGTTTGAAACCAGAGCCCTTCACTGGATGCTAATTTGTACTTGCTTTTTTGTTTCTGACAAACCTGAAGCTTTGTGCAAGCCATTCCTTAGGCCCATGGGACGTTCCACTGAGGCAACATCCTGTCTTCTTTCCTTTATATTATTTTATTAATGACTGTCACGGAAGCCAACAAATGTATGCCACTAAGTCAGTCTAATTACCTCAAGCTGCGATAAATTGCCTACATGAGAAGAAAAGTCTTGTGCAGTGGTCCATCCAGATTCTACCTACTTAACAGCAGATTTCTTAAGAGAACTCCTAAATGCTTACAGCTCACACTACTTGAACAACACTTGGATGACCTGGCAAAGCTGTCCTGCTGCGCAGAAGCCAATGAAGTGGTGAAGAAGTTATGTCAAAATGAACCTCAAAGTTCTTTAAAAATTGGGAGGAATTTCTACCACCGTCTTGCAGTCTTTATGGGTATGACTTTGGTGACATTCTAGAGAAAACTACCTTTGTAAGCAGCTCCGTTTTATAACTAAACACATTTTTGCCCCTCAGCCAAATGAGCAAAACTTGTTACTTCTAGTGGCTCACAATTTCAAATGACATTGAGAAAGTTTGTGTTACAGAAAGCCCTTTTTAAAAAAAAATTTAAAAAAAAACAGTATTTAGGTTCACAGAAAGTCCCAGAATTTGAACTATCTTCACTTCCTTTCAAAATGTATATCTGAATTCATCAGATATTTATTATGCTGATGGCTACTCAAATGAGATGTTTTGTGACAGTCTGCTGCAACCTAGACTTTACCAGAACCTTTGATCTGAACCATTTCACTCAGCATAAACTTCCAAGCCTTCCCTGGTGACCTGGGAACCTGGCATTTGACCAAAGTCTACTGTACCCAAAGCAAGCATATTTGGGTCATTCTAAATGCTCCAGTTCGCTGCATACCACCCCTTCAACCCACTCCAAGAACTGCTGTTGTGCCACTACTATACCGGCTGCTTCTACTCCTAACTACATCTACTAATTTGCAATACCCTGCATCCTTCCAGTAAAGTGGAATTACAGATAGTTCGCATCCTTGTGATTAGCATTCACAAGCAGCAGTCATCATTTGGAACAGGACAATGAGATATGGCTCCTGCTAAAAGATGCTTTCGCAAGTCAGCCTTTTGCCCTCTTGAGATCCCAAGGTTCCAAGTTCCCCGTTTCCCATTGCAACCTCATCAGCTTCTTGGGCTACTGTCTTTCCAAAGCTTTAATTCCTTATCTAGGTCTTTGATTGCTGAAAGATTCTTCGGGGATTACACACGCGTGTGTGGCCCCTCAAGCACTAGTAGATACCGGCGTCACACCAGCACTGCAATCCCCTGCTCCAACCCACACCTCACCTTTTTGTCACTAGATGGCGGTCTTTGATTTCTGAGCGTTCAAACCAGACGTGAGGACAAGCCTTGACTGTGGCTCTCTGAATAACTCCCATTAGTCCACCGTGAACCTGGCCAACCTGCAAGCCCAATAAGGCACATCAGCACACGAGACGCCAGAAAAGCAGAACTTCCTCTTCTGCATCCCCCTCAAAAAAAAACCCCAAACACACTGGAGACTGCAAACCAGGACTGGGAAGTGCCCACAGAAACTATTAAAACGCATTCACTTGAAAGGATCTCGGCACACGCATGGAAGCATCTCAAGTGTTTCACCACATGAAGAGCCTAGCGTTGACACTGCCAGGACAACTTCACCAGCATGTAACTCATGGACCAACTTCAACACAATTTATACTTTTCCCCACTAACTAGTACTCAAGTTAACATCTCTACTGCGAAAGTTAAGAACTGAACTCCATAGCCAATACCCTGCAGTCTTTCCCTTTCCTGGTCTCTCTCCCTCTGTGTTCATCATGGAAGTCCTCATACCATTGCATAGCATCCATCATTTGTCAAAATGATCGCATCTATTGGTGATGTGTGGTTGGCAACACAAATTCCTCCTTTCTGAGGTTTGTTTTCCCTGCAATGACATGATTTTTTTGTTAGACTACTAATGCACTAAGCACCACATGACACACGACAGTTCCATAAAGCTGTCAGATGAGTCAGCATCTAGCATGACATTAACCTGCACAGCAGGAAAGAGCCTCCCCATTTCAAATGGGATACTCACATGTAGGACACACACGTTTTTGCTACCATGAAGTTGGCTTACTCACTTGTTATGGTAATGGATAGTACCAGACAGAGCTCTGACAAGGATGCGGGAGCAGGTGAGGTGGACCACTTCACTCAGATAGTTTTTCACACTGAAAGAAATGACAAGCATCAGGAGGATCCTGGAAAACAGCTAGACACACACGCAGTATTCTCCAGCCTACTCAACACAACTCAGGGCTGGTATTTTCCTGATACTCTGGAGCACAGATGGATATTCCCAACTCTACCACTCACTACAGCAGCTCAGCCATGACACGTCATATCCTTGGTCTCGCTTACCTGGGCAAGGCTGTCATCTCCTCACTGGGTATTTTTAATCCCAGCAATCGTTACCTTCCCTACAATGCTCCCTTTGAGTCTCTCATGCCAGCAAGAGGAGCCCATCAGAAACCACCAACCTCAGCGTCAAGCCTGGAAAGAAGCCAACCTCAGCCCCAAGTTCAAAACACCACTAAAGGCAAGGCCACGAGGTGGAGTGGACTATCGGTACTCTAACACTTGTAAAATATGTCCTAATCTTGACCTGTTTGCACTTGATGTAATTTGGCAAGTTCATCCCTCACACACCACACACAGTACCTACCTGCTGTTTGGCAGCTGTCCTACCATTGTTGTCCCCACAATCATTGAGGTAATCCCAATGGCAGCAAGTGTAAAGCTACAGATAAAACAGACATTAAATGGAAGTAAGTAGGTCTAATATCATTTTCCCCTTTAAAATGGAAAGGGATTGCAGGAATTCAATTATTCCTCAGATAGAGAACTGCTTATGTCAAGTAATTCCCTGGCATATTGTTCAAAATCATGGTCTAGCAAAGGCTGCAGATTCAGATGCCCCAATGTATATAGTGTCAGGGAGTTTTAGAGCTTGCCCAATTTACACTTATGTTGCCAATACACTACTAAGGGGAAGCATTCACAGAAAAAATGACCACCTAGCCCTAATCTATTCTCCACAGTAAATGGAAAAATAAAAATGTTCTGAATGGCTTCTTAACCATTCAAAGGAGAGTTTAAGCCAGTTCATCTTCTGTATCTGCTAACACTGCTTCTGGGTTAAAAAGCTGAGATGACATTTCCCAAGAAAACACACATTTATGTGTTCCCAGACTGACAAAAATCCCTCGGCACCCATGAGCTCACCGTAGGGGCAGCAGGAAGCAGTACCGCACTATGACCCCAATGACCCACACAATGGTCAGCCTCAGGCTGATGTAGTGGAAGTTGACATTAGTCCTTGTGAGGAGATTCCAGGAGACCAGCTCTTCAGAGGAAAACCTTTGGGTGACTTCATCTTCCACAATGGCCTCAAACCCTTTTCTGCAGAAGTAGAATATGTCAGAGAATTCAAAGTCCACTCGATGCAGACGCGCAATTTCTTTCTCCATAGGCGTTTCATCTCTTTCAATGATACCTTGGGAAGGAAAGGGTAACCATGAGGAAATAATTCTATGCCGTAAAGTCATCCTCCAAATCACTTGATGCTCTGCATTACGAGAGGCTACAAATTTGCTGCCAGAGCCCCTCCTATGATGGCAAGATGAGATCGTTAGTTGAACACAGCACACTCTTCAGTAGGCCAGTTCTAGCTCCCCTTCTTCCCACAAACACCTTGAGCAGTAAATACATCAACCTCTCTTTCCTACTGAAGGCAAGAAGGCAAATCCTTTCCCACCATCTGACAAGCCCTCAACTGAGCAACTTTATCCAATACCACCCCATGCTTCCATAGGAAACCAAAA
The DNA here is from genome assembly GCF_964106895.1 of Numenius arquata. NCBI lineage: Eukaryota > Metazoa > Chordata > Aves > Charadriiformes > Scolopacidae > Numenius > Numenius arquata. The sequence continues at coordinate 24,785,385 of NC_133585.1, read as the reverse complement.
CCAAGTGACACCTTGACCTTCCTATTCCTTTCTCCTAGGGTTTTTAAGGGCATTCAGCCTCCTTCCCTGTTCCCTAAGCCCATCTCTTGTCAGACATCCTGGTGTCCCACATTCAGCTGAGATGTGCTCTACTACTACCTGCCAAAGCCCCAAAGCACAACAGCTACCTGACATCTGTGCATGGACCAGCATGGAACCAAATGCACCTCCCGCTCTTCACAGCACAAGTCTCTTCTCTAAGCATAGACAGAACCCCACCCCTAATATTTTTTTATTTTAGTTTAAATCAAAGAAAAACCCCTCCAAAAAACACAAATAAATTTGTGCCTAGATATAATTTAGGTGCCTTGATATAATTTAGTTCAGCACTAACCGTTATGTTTCAGTTAAATTCTGCCCACATAATGCCTGGCAATAGAAAAAGAAATCTGGGGAGTTCAGAATTGCAAACAGCAAATATTCCCTCTCCTCCCCCCTTTTCATTTTTTATACTTATGGTCTGATAAGCACCGATTTCTCACTAGAGCTTTCAAAGGCAAGGACAAATTGTGTAAGCTAAATATAAAGATCAAGTAGCTGTTTTCTGGTAAGCAAGTCTGGCTCCAGAAATTGATGACTGAAGAAATCTAGAATAACATTTAACCAGAACAACCATCCCCTGAGACGCTCAACTAGGACTACAGAGGTCGAAGTTCAGGTTGCCACTGTCAGACACCCTCTGAGGAATTGCATAATCTCTGTGCTTCCATGTTGAGATGAAAAAAAAAAAAGGGGGGAAAGGAGGAAACACCCAACTGTTTCAAGCTACTAGATGTTTTCCTACAACTACACATCCCACAACGTGGAAATCTGCATCCCAAGAAACTCTTGCCAGCAGAAAAAAGCTGTGAATATTACAGGCAACATTTAAATTACAAGTGCCATGGAAAATCTTTATATTGTACAGTAGCATGCATATGGGATAACACAAGAAGGCCCAAGATACAAGTCCCACAGATCACTGAGGTAAGCACTAAACAACAGGCAAGAGAGATGTCACTCTGCAACAAAACCTATCAACACCTTTAGCTCCGAGCTTCACAGCCACAGCTTGCAGCAGACCATCCTAGTACACTGTCCTACCACTAGACTATAAATATAAATTGTTAATATGGCACACCCAATCACCCACATGCCCTTCAGGATCTAAATTATACAAACATGCATCACATCAAACATTTAATAGGACATACTACACTTGTGCCTTATGCTAAACCCAAACCAGAGCTCTAGTTTGTGGTTCATTTTTTCTCTCAGTCAGTCCCTTAAACCTCTAAGCTGTGAAACATCCAGGACTACGTGAGTCAGCCCAACCTGCTGCTGCTGCTGGGGTGGGAGACAGGTCACGGACAAGAGACTGGCCAGGGCAACTCTCCAGCACCCATCACACAAGTACCACTCTTCTTTCCAGTTCCCAGGAGAACGGGGAACACTTATTCAGCCCTAGGCTCAGCATCAGCCAAGCAGCTGGCTCCCCTGGCTCCTGCTCCTTGGCTGAAACCAGCCCAGGGTTCAAGGTTAACACGCTGCTGGCACAGCTGAGATAGCACGGTTGTAATGTCTTGCCTCACAAGCCTGCGCTGTCATTGTCACACGACACTGCTACGCGCAAGCTGCCTTGCAGCCTTGGGACAAGCTACTGTAAGCCAAGATCTCAGCAGCACCTGAGTTTATTACGAACAGAACTAAACACATGCTGCTCAGGTGATGTACTTAGCCTTCTTGTAATCAGAAGTAACATTTAACAGCCTTTAATCCCTTGGCCATGGGCAGAGATGAGTTTGCCACAGACAGCTAAAAGGCAGCATTATACAGGAGTGTAGCAAACATCACTCAACCAAAAAAGCTGTAGCCACTGCTTAGTGTCACAGCACAAGCACCAAGCCTTCGAGCTCACATACTCTAGCCAGCTAATTATACCAGGCTAAAATTTGACACCATCTACTTACAGTCATATTATTTGCATAAGCTTTTCTGTTAGTGGCTGTCACTTTCAAAACTCTGACTTAACAGCATTTTTGTGTTTTTTTTAAACCCAACAACTTGAACCCAGCACCCACACTGACAGCTGAGAGCTAGTTACTCAGCTGCAATGAGATAGACAACTAGCCTTCAAGGATCTGCTCAGCCAAGAGCTACCATTGGGCCTGGCACATAACCACACTGCCTTCTAACACAGAGGGACCTTGAGGGGACAGCACCAGGTAATTCCCCACGCAGCAACTACACCAGCCTTGAGACTACATTTTTCTTGAGACACCTCATCATACCACCATACCAACACTGGGGCACTGGCTGCCATTTCTGCCCAGAGATGCAAAATATACCAGATTTAGTGCTGCAGCGTCTCCTCAGTTACGCTCTCTTTTGTCTTTCATATTGAGGGACACTGGATTTTAAAGGCTTTGGGAGGACCATTTTTGCTCTGCCTGGGACCAGGAAAAGTTGCCCTTGCACATGCATCTGCAATACTGCCTCCCATCCTGACCCACCTCCTAGTGAGGGCTGGATGGTCAGGAAAGATGGAGGTGCTACACGTTCCCCTTCAGCACTTAACACACATATGCATACACACACATAGACACTTACCTTTACCCTGTTTTAATCAGCTACTCCATAATTAGTTATCAGAGGGAATTTCTCCTCCCTCAGTAAATATTGGGTAATGCAACTGGGCCTCTCCGTCTACTCGTGTTCTGCCAACTTATATAATGCACTATTAGACCTACTCCTGCCCTGGCCCTCAGGTACTTTCATCCACATACAGGAACCCAAACTCCTAATAACAAGTCAGTTAGTCCTACACTTAAAAAGCACCCAAGAGCAATATACAGAGCACAGCTTGGCATTACAGACTCCACATCTCCAGTGCTTCCCACACCTTTGCAAGTATGGAAGAGTTAGACTCCAGCTCACTGCAGCAGGAGTCACCTAGAGTGGGGAAACATTTTTATTTTAATTTTAAATCTAAAAGGACATTAAGTGTGCTTCAGGCCACAACCACAGTTGTGTAACCCCATCCATAAGACCACTTGAACATAGCCTGCATGCAGCTGTCTATATGAGTAACCTCAGGCCATTTTTACTATCACTAATCCTCCAGGCAGTGGAGTACACCCAGATTAGTCCAGGTCCTGAACTACAGCACATATTAGCACTACACGCCTCTCAGTCACACACACAGGGAACAGCACTTGTAGCTTTACTAAAAGATAGCTCACAGAACATGATCTACTAGCTGGGTTCTCTCTCCCTTTACTTTTCTTTTCTAGAGAAGAAAAAAAACTATGTGCCAGAATGACCAGATGTCTAGGAAAACAAGAGTTCCTACTGTGTGATTAAAGCAGCTCAGTTGGGTCTCTTGCCCTCTCACTGACCCGTGACTTGACGAGACACTATCATCCTTACAGGAAGAAAAATGATACCTTGTTGCATCACTGACAACTTGTGAAACATAGCTAGCAGGGCACTGCCATTGTTGGGAAGGATCACTCATCTCACCTTCCCGCCACCCCTAAAAAGCCCCACAACTTTCAGGACATTGGTGAGTGATACAGGACACCCTTTTTCTCAGCCACTTTAAAGTCAGCAATTTAAAAAGACAAATTTTAACCTGTTTTAAGAGCTGCTGTGCAGTACTTTCCGTTTATTTTACAGGTGCTGACAGTTTGACCTGCCACCATTGGAGTCTGTCTCATGCTTGGCCTACTGATTGGTACTGTACTAATGCTTACAGTATCAATACAGATACTCCTTTGGAGATGAAAAAACAATCAGTTCAGCAGTTCGGTCTCCTTTATTTTACCTTGTTCACATGAGCTAATTCATAGAATTGGGGAACAATCGACTTGTATGCTAACTGGCAAGCTGGTCCTGTTTCCAGCTGTGCTGCCTAATGAGGGAGCACACAGAAAATGCTGCCACTGCTGTCAAATGCAGTCAAACTCACAAATCAGTAGCAATACCAAGGCAGTCGGGAATCTGGAGAAAACCAAACGCCGACTGCAACACCTTGTTCAGCCTTCTATTTTCTGGGCAAACAGACTGCTCTTGCTGGGCTTACAGTTCCAAAGTCTTACAGCCAACTCTGACCTAGTACAGCCTACCACGACACACACACACAGTATGGGTTAAGATATAGTAAAATAACTCATTTCAAAATTAGGCTAAAGGAAGAAATATGAAGCAACTCTTACTCTGCCTTTCCACAGGCAATGAGCATAAGAAGTTCATCTGGCAAACAGTGAGGTAACTCCAGGAGCCAAAAGGTGAATAGCAGCAGACTGAACAAAGGGAACATGTATAACACTACACACTTCCATTCATTCAGGAGTCCTACAACAGAAAAATCACTGAGCTTGGGAAAGAAAAGTGCTGTCCACTAAATATTCAGATCTTCTCAGAGATTATTAAGTGTACTCTGATGCTGTTAGGACTGAGAGAGTTAACCAGCAGCCCTGCAGTCAGTGACCTAGAGACAGATTTCAAGACAAAAATCAAGCTTACACGGTAACTCAAGATTTTCTCTCAGCTGAGGACAGCTTACACTCTACTTTGTTTTGTTAAACTTGTGTTATTTCATACCCCTAATTTCCTTATCCCTTGTTTTTTCAATCATTCAGTACAAGCCAGTAAAAGAAGCATTTCATTCTGCAGGAACAGTTCTTGTGTCAGTGGCATTGCAAAACAACTAGATGTAACAGTTAGCTTGTAACCACCCAACCTCTTCTCCAGTTCTCTCATGTACACATCTAACTTCTGCATTTGAAAAGGACTCTGGTGCTCCTTCTTTAGTCTTATCAATTTGACTTTATCCCAAGCTCTCACCATTAGCAGCAGGAGTCTTTAGCATCTGTGGCTGTGGCTTTTTGACACCTTTTTCTATCCGTATAGTGGCCCACTGTTGAAGAGAAAGAAAACATTAATTTCACAAACATAGCATTCACTTAAGAAAAAAGTCACCTAAGAAAGATATAGTTAATCAAAGATAGGCTGTGATTTTCAAAGAATAACCTCACCCGTCTTCCTCAGATGTGCCCAAACACCCATACACGGTTCCTCTGAGGAAACACTGCCTCAGTGCATTTAGTAATCAAAAAAACCCACACGTTGCTAGCGAGTACTTCCCAACTCTGCTTTCCAGTTTTCAGGGAGCCAACTCGGTGCCTCACAGATGTTTCAGTTCCAGTTCAGATACGCAGCCACCAAGAACCCGAGAGGCGTCCATCGGCCTTGCTACTTGCACACCAGCCACGGGGGCACGTCCGCATGGGAAACGCCGGGAGCTGAGCTAGACAACAGCCCCTCAGCACACACGTGTTCACAGAGCCAACAGATGCACCACAACTCTCCAGAGTAGTTTCAACTATACTGAAGCAAAAAATAAAAACTCCTCACTGGGTTAAGTCAAACCGAGGCCTGCACACAGCTAACTCCGCTAAAAAACAAAACAGCGTTTGCAGTCATAGGAAGCGTCATTTAAGTTCGGTCTCAGACCAAAGAGGGATACACCCAATATTTTTCCAAGATGAACAAAACTGAAATATCCCTTGACTCGGCAACTGCTCATTTCTTGGCATTTTAGAGCTCTGAGCAGCATTTATACAGTCTCCCACAGTATCCTCCTGGAGAAACTGGCTGCCCATGGCTTGGACGGGAGTACCCTTTGCTGGGTTAAAAACTGGCTGAGAGTGGTGGGAAATGGAGTTAAATCCAGTTGGCGGCCGGTCACAAGTGGTGTCCCCTGGGTCTTCATATTGGGGCTGGTGCTCTTTAACATCTTTATCAATGATCTGGACGAGGGGATCGAGTGCACCCTCAGTCAGTTTGCAGATGACACCAAGTTGGGTGGGAGTGTCAACCTGCTGGAGGGTAGAAAGGCTTTGCAGAGGGACCTGGACAGGCTGGATGGATGGGCTGAGACCAACAGGATGAGGTTCAACAAGGCCAAGTGCCGGGTCCTGCCCTTGGGTCACACCAACCCCCTGCGGCGCTACAGGCTTGGGGCAGAGTGGCTGGAGCTGCCTGGCAGAAAAGGACCTGGGGGTGTTGGTGGACTGCGGACTGAACATGAGCCAGCAGTGTGCCCAGGTGGCCAAGGAGGCCAACAGCATCCTGGCCTGTGTCAGGAACAGCGTGGTGAGTAGGACTTGGGAGGTGATGGTCCCCCTGTCCTGAGCACTGGTGAGGCCCCACCTCGAGGGCTGTGTCCAGTTTTGGGCCCCTTCCCACAAAAAAGACATTGAGGGGCTGGAGCGGGTCCAGAGAAGGTCAACGGAGCTGGTGAGGGGTCTGGAGAACAAGTCTTATGAGGAGCAGCTTGGGGAACTGGGATTGTTCAGCCTGGAGAAAAGGAGGCTGAGGGGAGACCTTCTGGCTCTCTACAACTCCCTGAAAGGAGGGGGTAGCCGGAGGGGGGGGTCGGTCTCTTCTCCCAAGGAACAGGCGACAGGACAAGAGGAAATGGCCTCAAGTTGCACCGGGGGAGGTTCAGATTGGTTATTAGGAAAAATTTTTACACAGAATGGGCTGCCCAGGGAAATGGTTGAGGCACCATCCCTGGAGGTTTTCAAACAACGGGTTGATATAATGCTTAGAGATATGGTTTAGTGATGTGGGGGGTTTTTTGGGTTTTTTCCTCAGAGTTAGGTTGATAGTTGGACTAGATAATCTTAAAGGTCCCTTCCAACCCAGACAATTCTATGATTCTATGAAATGGGCCAAATCACCAGCTCTAGTGTACAGCTGCAGAGAGCCCCTTCCCTTGCCATTGGGAAGGGCTGCCAGCTCACCGGGGTTAACCTGCTCTTTTCTAGTGGGTGGGCTGGGAGAAGGACACTGAAATAGGTGATAAAGCAGGCTCTGCTCTCCAACAGTGTCAAAGCTTCCCAGCAGCTCTGCTCCCTGCAAACCCCTGTGGCAGAATGACACCGGTGTCAGGAGACTTCCTCTCATTTCCAGACCTAATGGGGGTGGAGCCAGTTTAACCTGTTCTCGGGCCAAGAGGCTTTCTTGACCTTCAGCTGACTCAGTTCCATGCAGTGCTTTTAAATAGCGCTTCTACCTCCTACGTCAGGTTTCATTTTTACTAGGTGAACGATTACAACCCCTTTGCCACCCCAAAGTCTGCCTGCGATGACAGAGTAGCCCTTCTAGCCTGGATTCTTCCTTTCCCTACATGGCAGCTTTGTGGAGAGATGGAAAGCTCAGCCGAAGAGGACTGACTTCATGGCTCCCTGTTATGCACATTAATTCTTCCCCCAAGAGACTTAATCCTATTTCTAGGAATACTGTTATAATAGGCATTTCCAAGACAGACAGATGACCTGACAGAAAGGAGTTCATGTCAGAAGGTTGAGATATTATCCTGTTCAAACCTTAACAACTTAAACAGTGTCAAAGGCGTACTTTGTCTTAACAGCGTACAGACGGTCCTTGCTGGTCCAGTGCTAAACCATCCAGTTTCCAACTCTCCCCTCCAACCGAGGTGCAGGGCATTTGGGGATGCAGTGCCCTTTTGAAGGGTCAGTATCCCAACTCATAGCATTATCTCACCAAATAGTTTCCCAAGAATAGTGAGGACCACTTACTATATCAGCTCTTGCTGAATTACAACCTACTCTGCCAATATGTTCCCTTGTTTTCCCAGTTCTGCTGCTGCTGCTAAGGCAATAGCTACTCCAGGAACTAATTTTACCTGTACGAGTGACTCAGTACTTTCCAGCTACACATCATCCTCAGAAGTGCTACAGGCATAAAAGTTCTGGGAAATAAAACAAAACGTTGTTCAAGGAAGAAACTATTCACAATACCTCCATTTCTACATTTCTTCTACTAAATGGATTTGAGGGTACAGACAGACCTGCAAAATACATTGACACAATGATTCTCTGACCAGACTTGAGCCCCTGTATTGAACGAATTAAAATCTGTCAGTGTCACTTATTACACAGAAGAGTAAGAAGATACTTGGCTAATCCTAATCAAAATCTAGCACTGCCACCTTTTGCTTTACGAAACCTAGGGGAACAGTTTCAGTTTGGTGCTCAGAAAGAGCACGCAACACTCTCTCTTCACAACGCTCTTGCTACAGAAATCCCGCAGTTGCAAGCTCACGCCAGATAGTGTCAAAAAGTTTGAGCCTCAGCACAAGCCATGAGGACACAGGCTATTGAGACATGCCTTTGTAATGCTCAAAAGCTTGTAACGTCCTATTGTGCTGCAGTATCTTTTGAGACTTTGCTATACAAAGGAGGCGGTGGACTCTTCCCAAAGCAGACAAAAATTGCAGGGTCATGTAACCCAAATAAATGCATCTAGGCAGTAGAAACTTATCTACCCTATTCATAAAAGTACATGCCTGCTTCCAAAGTAGTCTGACCTTTGGTCCACAGGTTCATCTAACTCAGAAAGCTGCAGTACCCTACCTGGGAGATGGGGAGGACCAGGATAAAGAGAAAGACTGGAACGGATGGTTCCCTTTACCCATGCCTTCCCAGGAGATGGGAGCACCACCACAAGCTTGACACCAACGAGGCATCTTGCACTAAGGCTGCACAGAGCATTCCAGGAGACCACTGACTTGTGCTCCACAAGTCAATAGTTGCGGCAGTTTTACTATTGGTGTCAGATCTCCCATGGGATTTAAGCAGGCTCCATAAAACCAGCAAGGATGAGACCACCTCCCTTCTCTTGCTCCACTCTTGGCTAGGAGCCTTGGGGCATTCATAAGGGTCCACGTCTACCAGGTGCTACAGCAAACCACTTTTAAGTCCTCTGTGTCAGCTTTCTTCTTCCCTCAATCCATCATATTTCCAAAAACTATGCATGTTCCAGCAACCGAGCAGCAAGGCATTTTTATTTAGCTTTAATCTAATCCTTCCACTTATTTTCAGGCACCTGAAATAAAGGCGCTATCAAAGCCAAAATTTGACCTTCGATCAAGCAAAAAGCTTGTTTATAGCTAGTTTGAAAAACAAGAGACACCACATGCAGCAATGGGAATAATTTCCCTTCCTTTCTGCTAGGTAGGGATTTGCACCATCCATTGCCTTTTCAGCTGGTTCCTATGCTGAAGAACAGCTTTATGCTACAAAGACCTATCACAATGTAGGCTGATCCAGCCCACAGAGGGGAAAATAACACATTTGTGTATTAGAAATCAAAAAGCATGAAATAAAATTTTAAGCCATAGTCTCCGTTCTACTCAGGAGACAAGCAAAAAGCAGACCGGTAGGTCTTTTGGATTTATCACTTACCAGTAACAGTCACAAATCTAAGTGGCTTCTCACAGCTTGTGAACTGGTGCTGAGCAAGCAGTCTGGAGTACCTTGGTGCAGACCCAAGTCTTCAGCAAGGATTCCTGAGGCAGTTTTGGGGAATGAGTATAAAACACCAGGCTCCTGAACAGATTAAAAATACTTCTACAGATGGGGCTATCCACTGAACTAACACATAAAGTTAGAAAGCTGCACAATCACAGAAACTACACAAACACCACCACAGGTCTGAGTTTGAAATTTTGGTATTCCAGCTGCTCAGGACATAGTAGCTTGGACACTTTAATTCACTTCACTAGACAAGGAAAACATATCAACCTTTCTCCTAGAAGGTTCCCCATAGGAAAGGCTTCTAATTTATCAGCACCTTAAAAAAAACAAGCAGACAACAAGTCAACAGCCTGTACAAAATGGCCAAAAGATCAGTTTCACTTATGCATCACTAAGTAATTCTCACATATATAGGACCTATGCAGTATTTGAGAAAGATCCAGTAAGACCTCAGGCAAAAGTCACACATTTATGAGATGTCAAAAAAAGCTTCTTACCTCCAGATAAACAGCTACCTCCAAAGCCAAGCTTTACATGTTGTTTCATGAAAGCACATTTAGAGATACTTTGTTAGGCTCAAACACACATCATCGAGAACATTTCAGGGACTTCTGTTTCCCTAGCAGATGGACCTTGCCTTTCACCCCATTTATCACCTTTACATAACTGCTGGCTTAATAGCAATACTTAATGATTACTCAGAAGAGGAATTGCTGACAATGACTGAAATCCGCAATCATATGGAGTTAGATCACTGGTGTCCCCCTATTTAAAGGCACTGCCAGGTCATGTTCAGAGCAAAAGTTTATGTGCTAGTTTAGGTGAGCGCTCCTCCTTGGAGGTTCTCCAAACATCAGTAACAACAGAAAGGTTTCAGAGCACCTCCCACACAATACTACATCGTTTAACACAGCAAAATCTGCATGCCAATTATTGGGTGGTTTTGCGTGAGGAGGAGAAGAAACCAACACCACCAAAACGAGCACCCATTTCCGAGTGAGGGCAAAAGGTCCTCTGGTGTCTCCCATGCCATCTTTTCCTCATTCTAATGGGACATCCTTGTCACTGCCTCCAAGCAGCTTTCCAAATTCTTCTGCACTCAAAAGTTGTATAGCAAGTCCTTCCTGGTGGACAGGTATCTGAAAAACAATGAAGAGTCCAACTTTGGACGAAAATACCAAGGGCATCAGCAACAGGAATGCCAAGTAGCTTTTACACCAGCTTCACAAGCTGTTACTTTAAGGTAAGCTCTGAATACAGCTGCTGTTATTTTTTTAACAGCATTTACTTATCAACAGTATCGGACATCCAGTGTTCACATGCTATGAAATTTGGAGCAGTTTCAGGTCAGGGTGTTGACCAAAAAGGTGCTGCATCAGTCAGCACTGCAACCACCAGCAGAGGGTAACCCCCTGCTCTGCCAACCTTATTTACGTGCAAGGAGCCTTGATTAAGTCTGTGGAAAAGACACATAATGGCTTTCCAGAGGAGTAGGGTCTAGGTTATATTATTATAATATATAAAGTCCTGGGATTTAATTCAAGATTATGCAGCAGATTTGCTAAAATACTATTCTGAAAGCCAGTCCAAGCACTGTGAACAAGGGTGCATCATTCACGTCAGGCACATTTCCAAGACATGCTTCTTGTTAACGTCTGAGCCAGCAGCCTTCAGAGCTCTGTTTCTCCTCTGCCCAGCAGTCCTTGAAGGATACCAATTACACACTGACACTGCGCCGTGACATTAGTCAGCAAAGTTTCTTCAGGAGCCAGTGAGTTACAGAGGAAACAGTCAAAAACCCACAATGATTCACCTATTTATTAGCTTACACATTCTCTTTTTCCCTTCCCCACCCTTATACCCAACACCACATGCAATCCTGACGGTGGTTCATGGGAAGAAACTGCAGCCTGGTGTACTTGGGACAGGACATAACAGCCCATCCCACCTAACGTGCACAGCCACCATCTACAGTTTGACCACAGGCACCAAAAGGTCCTTTCCCCCCCCCCCCCCGAGGTATATTATTCTCAAGTTTAGATCCATTCACACTGCCACGGTCATCTGTAACACAAGCACCTTTGGCTTCACCTTCTAGCAACCAAATAATGTAACACCCTTGTCTAGCAAAAGCACATTCCCTGCAGGGCAGCATAAAAAGGTATTAGAAATTGCTTCTGTTACAAGGGGCTGCTGTTAAACCCAGACGGATCAGTTAAAGGACATAAAAACAGAGAATCATAGAGTCTTCTAGCTTGGAAGGGACCTTTAAGATCATCTAGTCCAACCATCAGCCTAACTCTGATTAAAAAAAAAAAAAAAAAAACAAAAGAAAACCATGCAAAAAACCCCCACCACATTACTAAACTATGTCTGACTATGTACTAAACATGTAGGACTTCAACCATCTGTTGTGCACAACCAGCAAAACTAACCACCCAAGAAATACTTTCTCTGCCAACTGCAAGCCCCACAATCAAAGAGCCTCCAGATCAGGGGGGAAGAGGGGGTGCTGCATTCAAAGCGCTCACAGCCACCAACAAACCATTAGCCAAAAACACACAATAAGATGATGTTAGTTTAAAGCCGGGCTGTTTCTTAACACAAGCGTGACCTAATAACTTCACTTCCCTCAGGCTAGCTCATTTCTTAATATTTCACAAGTAACACGCACCACACGGTTTAAAAATACAAGAAATGTTCTCCCACTGGAAAGAGCAAGCAGGGCAGTCCGTAGAAGTGCTGCTGACAAGTCAGCCCTGCCATCTCAGGGAGCCAGGCACACCCCAAAGGTAACAGCAAGACTGGAGGAAAAGCAAAAAAATTCCTGGAATTAGCAAGGCGAGCTGCAATCTGTCAAGTAAAGATCATGCCTCAGGGGGGTTAATCTGTACTGCTAAATATACAGGCATACAGGCTAAACTAGTACTCCACATTTTCTACAAACTGATGGGAATAGAGAAACAGATTGCTCTGTGGTACTGGCTGCTCTGTGGGCCTTAATGAAAGACAAATCACTTCCTGAAATGCTGTATTTATTTCTCCACTGCTTGGCAAGAGACCTCAAATGGCATGCTTGCAGGTGCCTTATCAACCCCAACTCATAGCAGGGCTTATAAATGAGGCGATGGACTAAGACAGATGAAAAATGAGACCAAGAGGTAAAGACACACTAAATTTAAATCGAAAGCTATCTGACAACATTTAAAAACAAACAGGGAGAAATGCAGCACACTGATGATCACCAGAAGCTGTCCCCAGCATTTCAGCAATAGGAAAGATTTCTGTGGCAAGCGATTTCACAAGCGTCCCCGTAGCAGGTGACTAGCCCAGACTAGCACCTGATAGAAGCAAACAGCCAATGGAGATGCTTTTGTGACAGTAATGTAACATCTAAAAAAAAAAAAAAAAAAAGAGACATGCTTACATGGTGCCAGAGTTCCCTCTGACACTGAAAGGGAAGCCACAGGCAGAAGAAAGTGAGCAGTTTCCCAAAAGTTTGCTTAGTTTGGTAAGGCAATTCAGAAGGAAAATAATGTACTTTAAGGAATACCTACATGATGGGGAAAGTAGGTTTTCTAATAGCAAGTAGTCTGCGTACTGTACTGCATTCCTCTGGTATTAGCATAGCTGGTCATGCTTTTTCTGCTCTTTTTCCCCTTATCACATAGAAAAACATATAGTCACATAGGAAAAAAATATACCTGTGTACTTGACATAAAGCTGGTTATTCCTAGTGCAGTACTTAAGGGTCAAATGCAACCCACGACGCAACCCACCAGAAGCACATATCCTCAACGCTGCCCTCTGTACATGTTTTGCAGAGGCATGTGCCTTGCTGAGGCAGCTCAGCACAGAGAGAAAGCTATTGTGCACCAACTGATCTCCACTGTCAGTAACGGCAGACAAAGTACAAGAACACTTTGTTCTTAAAAGAAGCTTTTCTCCTCCCTTTTCTTGGGCCATGCTCGCAGCACTGGGAACAAGCTTCCGCCCTCCCGAAATAACTGGGAACAGATTTATTTTTATTGGCAGGAAAAAAGTCAAGCACAAGTCCAGTATCATCCTTAGCTCGCTCCATACCACAGCCTAGATGACAACTGAGCACCACAGAATTATTCTTCCATGCCTTGTTTCACCTGAAAGGACAGCAGACCAACAGACATGCCACAGCAAACTGCAGACTCTCTATCTACTTAGTCCCAGACTACGGTGCCCACATTGACAGAGCTGGACCCTCCTAACAGATCAGCTTTAACAAAATACATGTCATTACCTACCAGTATAGGCTCACATAGTCACTATGTCCTCCCGCTATGCAAATGCATGGATATAAACAGGCAAAGCCAAAGAGCAACTTGGTACTCAGCTGGGGTGCACAGACAGCCACCACTTTGCAAATGGCTCCTGCGATCTAGCCCATTAAAGAGGCAAGGACATCATCAGCTTTGCCATCCTGACAGAATGCTCTGCACGCCCACCCTCCTGCAAAGTGACAGAGGAGGCTGCCTGGGAGATCCAGGGCTGGAAACTAAAGAGGAAGCTTAAGGAAAGCCATTAAGTTAACCACTGTGCCGGAAAAAGGTCTCGGCCATCAGAGATTGCAGCATCCTATAGCTCAACACAGCCACAAAACAGACTACTGCTTCTCAGCAGAAAGGCTGCATGCTCAATTCACAGCCCCGGAAGTTTCAGACACCTGGGCAACTGCACAAGGCTAGCAGCTATGTATTTAACACCTTCCATCGTTAACATGGGTCTTGACAGGGAAGAGTCAGGTGCGATAACACGTACCTTCAGGGGCTTTTGCAGGCACTGCTTGGAACTGGCTGGCAGGCTACCAGCCTGTCTCTGTCAGGCTGCCGACCAAGCCACAATTGTAAGCCAAGGAACATTTCACAACAAAACACCTTCTTTCAGGGATTCTCCCTATGCAGGTGTTCTGAAGGCATGAAGAACTCACAGGCAAAGCAAGGCCAAGCTGAGATAAGGGGATTATCTAGGTGGATTGAGCTTCTTCACTCTCCTGCACCAAGTCCAACTTACCAGACTCTTCTCAGAACACTTCCCATTTTGTCACTGGCTTTTCTTCTTTTTTTTTAATATATATATATATAACATTTATATACAATATAATTATGTTAACATCATATTTTTAATATAATGAATGGCATGTAATTCCAGAAAGTATTTCATGCAAAACTAATCGCAACTCTCAAGATAAGTCATTATTTCCTTCCTTAGGCATCAGAAGAGCTCTTAGTCATAGCCTAAGAAGTCACCATCATCAATATGCTGCCAGCTGCTTCTCCATACTTCTGCCCAAGACATTCTGAGTTACCTCTTGTCACAACAGTTGATGACACCAAAAAATAAGGATTAATGGTCTAAGAATAAAGAATGTATAATCACAGGTGAAGGCAAGTCATCCAAACAAGACTATCTTACCAGGTCATCTGGATTGCTCAGGCCTGCGTGACCTTCACCTCCTCACCTTTTGCTATCCAAAAACTTTTTTCCATTAACTACTGCATCTTCTACCCTTAACAGTTATCCTCATACCATTCAGGGCCCCAGGAAGTAATTGAAGCAGGTTCATTCTCACCAAAAGCCTTAAAATATTTTAACCTAAGATACATTTAACAGATGTCATTTTTATTACCCACTGAAGTACATCAGCAAGGTTTGACTGATAACCTCATGGAACAAAGACCAGAGGAAATGGTCTGAAGTTGGGGCAGGGGAGGTTTAGATTAGATATCGGGAAGAATGACTTTCCTGAGAGGGTGGTCAGGCCCTGGAACAGCCTGCCCAGGGAGGTGGTGGAGTCACCATCCCTGGAGGGATTTAAGAAGCGTGTAGATGTGGCACTTCAGGGCATGCTCTAGTGCCCGAGATTGTTGGGTTTTTGGGGTTTTTTTTGTGTGTGTGTGTGTGTGTGTGTGTGTGTATGGTTGGACTCGGTGATCTCAAAGGTCCCTTCCAACCATGAAGATTCTGTGAAAATCAGGCAAGACCTACATTCCAGTCACATACTGATGCATACTGCATTGCCACAGACTGTGCCTTGCGTCACTTCACTTCTCCTTACAACTGTTTTGTTGGTTTGGGTTCCCCTCCTCCTTGAAAAAAAGCATAGTAAAGATTTAAACCAGATCATTTCCTCCAGCCATTTTAAAAATCCTCTTCCTCACCACCACTATGAGCTTCAGAGGGAACGTTTTCATACACATATGAACTACATCCCATCCAGAAAGAAGCTCCTTTGTGAGAAGTTCACCTTCCCAGAGAATTTGGGGGAAGATGGTGACTGAGTTGCTGAACTAGACCGGACATTAGGAAACAATTCTTCACAGAAACAGTGGTCAGACACTGGAACAGGCTGCCCAGGGAGGTGGTTGGGTCACCATCCCTGAAGAGTCATTTAGATGTGGTGTTAGGGGATATGGTGTAGGGGAGAACTTTGTAGAGTGGGGCTGATGGTTGGACTCGATGATCCCAAGGGTCTCTTCCAACCTGGATGATTCTATGAACACGCTCGACTCAGATGGCAGCCCGCTTCTCTTGAGCGTCAGCACTTGCTGTCACAGGCACCGGGCACGCTGCCAGGCATTTACACCCTCTAGGAGCATGACTCCACACCATTTCCCTCAGGTGGGGAACAGCTGACACCAAGCAGGGACAACCCTGCCCGGGACATGGTGCAGCCCTGGGTAACAAGGTTCATCTCGTGCCCCTGCGGGTCCAAGGAGCGCTCGCCAGAATCCGCACAACCGCTAAACTCACACCGATTCAGGTTTCTGCCGAAGGGCTTGAACTCCCAACACCACAGACGGGCACAGATGATGCCAGTCAGGGCGTAAGCTACCTCTCTCCTCCCCTGCCCTCGCTCCCCAAGGCGGGTCGGGGGGGACGGGCACTCCTTCGGGCTCCCCAGCCCTAGGCAGGGCCGCAGGGGGGGGGAAAGGCCGTCCCCGTCCCCTCACACCTGCCCGCAGGCCCTTCCCGCCCGCCTCGGGGGCCCGGGGCCGGCCACAGCCTCCTCGGGACGAGGCACAAACGCGCCGGCGCTACGGGGCGCTGCCGGAGAGAAGCAGCCCGGGCCGGGGGACGGTGGGACAGGCCCAGCCCCCGCGGGGTACCCCCCGCCTCATTCCGACCCCGGGCGACACCTCACCGTGGGCACCACTTCGGAGTCCCCTGGGGAGGCGGGACAGGCCCCGGCGGAACAGGCCTCCCCGCTTCCCTTACCCCCGCGCGGTGCGGCCGGGCCCGTGAGGGAGGGCGCCGGGCTTGAGGGGACGGCGGCCCCAGCCTACCTCCAACGTCTTCACCAGGACCCGCATGTAGGCCTCGGAGATGCCCAGCGAGACTCCCAGCGCCGAGGGCACCACGATGAGGGCGAGGACCAGCCCCAGCCACGCCGCGCCCACCCGCGCCAGCGCCCACCCCACGTCCTCCATGGCGGGCAGTGCCCCACGCCGGTAAGAGGGCAGGCGCCACCAACCGCCGCCCTAAAGCCTCGCGGCCCGCGCCGGCCCACCCCCGCTCCGCCCCGTTCCGCCCCGTTCCGCCCCCGTTCCGCCCCCGCTCACCCCGCTCCGGCCCCGCTACGCCCCGCTCGTCCCGCTCCACTCCCGTTCCGCCACCGCTCCACTAGCCCGGGGCCGGGCGCTGGCAGCGGCGGGGGTGGCAGCACCCCCACACACGGCTGGGTGACGGCGAAGGGGGCATTTTATTTAAGTAGATGTTTCTACAGCAAGGGTGTTCTTGGAAAAGGGGAAGAGAGGGTGCCCCTTCCCGAGCACAGACATCCTTCTGGAAGCGCAGGGCTGGGGAGAGGGGGCTCCGCTTTGCAGGGGGGGGGGGGGAATCTGATCAATGCTTATCAATACTTAAAGGGAAGGTGTCAAGAGGATGGGGCCGGTCTTTTTTCAGTGGTGCCCAGGGATAGGACAAGAGGAAATGGGCACAAACTTGAATACAAGAAGTTCCACCTAAACATGAGGAGGAACTTCTTTCCTGTGAGGGTGGCAGAGCCCTGGAAGAGGCTGCCCAGGGAGGTGGTGGAGTCTCCTTCTCTGGAGACATTCAAACCCACCTGGACACGTTCCTGTGGGACCTGCTCTGGGTGGACTTGCTTTGGCAGGGGGTTGGACTAGATGATCTCCAGAGGTCCCTTCCAACCCCATGTGATTCTGTGATTCTGGGTGATGCTTGAGGTACGGAAAGCTGCTAAAAACAGGCCACATCTGCACTAAAAACTCCTCGTGTAGGAGAAGCGTCTCCTAGGGAGTTGGATGGGAGGCGGCAGTACTGCCCTGGCATACCGTGGTGCTTCATGGCCAGTACATGGGCAGGAAAACCATGGGAAGCCCCCAAATAGAAGCTCGGAAAGTAAAAGAGAAGAGGAAAATTGGGGAAAGCTCCTGGATCTATGAACAGTAGAGTAGGTGTGGACAGCTACAAAAAGCGAAAAGGGACAAAGTCTGACCTTTAGCCAGGTCCGTCTGTGTTGTGTCTTGTGCCTTGAGGTGGGAAGAGGGATTAACTGAGGGACCAACCCTGAGGGAAGCCGACCAGGCACTAGGCACTTGCCAAGAGAAACGACACTTTGTGGAGATCGGCTAGAGGTAGAAGAGGGATGGTAGCCTTGCTGAAGCATCCTGGGGGAAGGGAAGAACATTTTGCTCCAAGAGAAAGGCCTTCAACTTAATGTCTGCACGCATCCTTCATAGTTGTTTCCTAGAAAAGGGACATTTGATTTCCCTCTTCATATTCAAGAGGTCAGAAATGTATCTAAGAGCCAAGTACTTATGATCCAAGGAAAAACCTGAATGAGACTCCAAGGCCTTAAGAACTATTTCCAGGAGAGTCATGTGGACAAGGGCGTTGGATTCTGGCTCCTATTTTTGGCTCTGGCACTGTGTCGTCTTGGACAAGTCTTCTCTGCTCTCGGCATCTCACCTCTCCTCCCACTCTTTGCCTCGTGTGGTTAGATAATTTCACGGAGGCAGGCGGGATGATCCCCGGTGAAGCCTGTGGGCACAACAACCACAGCAGCAATCGTCTGACTAGATGTGAGATTGCCAACCAACGCTGCTGTGTTTTCATCCCTCTAAGTGTTTAGTTGTGATCGTGCCCAAAAGGCCCCGTTAGGACTGAAAGCCTGTCAGTGCCGTACCCACATTAATGCACGAGGCTCTTCTCCAAAGAGCTCTACTGCGAGTGGTTTTCAAACATTACAGAGGTGTGTGGGTCAAAGTCAATTAAGAGTGGCCAAAGTCTGGAACAGAAACAAACCAAGAGAACTTTACTTTCCAAACAGGGAGATATTCACAACACATACACCCGCGGGTGGCTTATTTTAAATCTGTATTTTTTTCCGTTGCTTCGTAGGCAGAACGTGATACAGGGAATTTAGTACTGGCTCATGAATTTTGATCTGGGGTGCAAATAGCAGAGGCCAACGTCTTAGCGGGTTTGGTTTTACCTGGCATGAAGGACCAGGAGTCTCCATCCAAAGGACAGAGGCAGCAATAGTGAACATTGTCTAGCTTGAGGAAGACAATGCAGCGTTCACAGGAATGTGTCATACAGATTTAATCTCCATTGTACTTCAATATCTTCACTTAGATGGTAACATCTAAAATAGCCTTCTGAAGCGAGAATTGTAAAACAGATAATCCTGGGCAAGGTAAAGCTTTATTTGTTTGGGTTTTTTTTTTTGTTTTGTTTCGTTTGTTGACAAAACCTTGAAAATAAAGAATTTGTTTGACTCGGTCCGCGCGCTTGTTAACCTCTGTTTTAGTAAAATCCAAAAAAGTCTCGACTCAGCACAGCGTATGTCGAGTTTGGTGGCATATGACAGATTCCTGAGTCTTAGAGGGCTGAAATCCATGAGGCTGAAATCCTGAAGCATCAAAAGAAAACTCTGGAGACCTGTGGGTGTAACATTCATCACGGGGAGTTAAGGCATCGCTTCTCTGCTGCAATAGCCTGGCTCTTGGGCCTCCTGCCACTGTCCGCAGGCTCCATAAACAAACGGTAGGAAAGGAGCAGTCCCTACCAACGTTTGTGTTTTAGAGCAGGGGAAAGTGACTGGTTTGATCCCCGCTGTCTCTACACACCAGTGAGGAAAAAGCACCGGTGAAAAGGTTTTTTGACGGGAGGAAGTTTTGGGCACGGAGAGCCGTTCTGTATAAGCTGAATGGAAGCGCAACAGAGGCGAGACTCGCACGTAAACAGAAACTCTTCCTTTATTGCATTCAGGCTGCCCCTCCACGCTTGCATGAATAATTCACAAAGCCATAAATGTTAAATCGGAAAAAAAAAAAATAATCAATTGTGTTCTTGAGCTGCTTGAAGAACCACCTGCTCCGCCTGGGATAGCAGAGAGGAAACACGCCTGCTAACCCGGCAGCCTCCTCCTAGGGATGGAGCTGCTGGCAAAGTCCTATCAGGAATGTGCTGAAGTTCATCTTTTGCACGTACCTTGCACTTCCATCAAAGAGTTAACTGCAAAAACTGTTGACTTATTAGAAAAAAAAAAAAAAAACAAAAAACCAAACAAACAGCTTGCTCTCTTTGCCAAGTGGCCTTTGTCTTTTAAAAAGATATAGCTGTTATAAACCACTGATCACCTGTCTGCTGATAAATGAGTTTCAAATTAATTCCATCGTTACATTCTATTTGTTTGCTCCGTAGCCTGTGAGAACGTACAATTTCTCCGCCTCACTTTTACCAGTGAGCCTCTTTTCCTAAGAGAGGAGGACTCTTTTCTTTCGAGCACTACTAGGACTGTACTTTCAGCGCGGGTAGGACAGCATGATTCCAGGGAGGACACGGAAAGAGTGCTAGTTTTAACACTTTTCCAGGCTTCCATTGTTTGAAGGCCTATTTTATGCACAAAGGCTACAGGAAGTCATGCTTTCTAGCGGGATATCTCGCAGTAAAAAGCGCAAACCGTGAGAAAGAAACATCCCATGAGAATATATCAGAGTTGATGAACTTGGAGGAAAACATTTTCATATATCCTTATTTTTCAATTTATTTCACAGAGTACAGCACATAAAAAAAAACTTCAGTTGAAACTAGACGCTTCAAGTTTCTCTAAATGAGGTGCTCCAAACCGATCCAAAAAGGTTTAGTTTGTTCTTTAACCTTGTGAGAAGTTCTCAGGATTCATCATTTTTTTGTTCTATAAACACTAGTAATAATGTGGTTTTATGTCTGTAGTAAGAGTACATTTACATTTATTGCCTTAATATGCACGGCTGGGTAACGTAATGCGTGATTTTAACAGGGGGATGGATTGAACCAGAGACTGAGAAAAAGCGTGTGTCAAATTCTCATCAGTCCTCACCACACTGCCCTTCTGAATGGTTTATTTTTACGTTCCTTTGGTTGTACTTATTTTATCCCACTTAATTATCAGAGCCCAACGGGTTTTGGCAGCGTGGAGAATTGCTGCAAACTTGGTTTCCAGGATGAGGGAAACCTTGTTGAGGGAAATCTCAGGAAGTGAGCCTGGAGGGTGTCACCTCCTGTGGCAGTCCCACTCTCCATTTGCTGAGTTCCTGCACGCCTTATTGGCTTCTGGGAGGTCAGATCTAACAGAACGTAGCTTTTCATCTGTATCCTGTCACTGGATCAGAGCAACTTTAGAATATCAAATAGCTTCATCTCATGTAAATACGTGTATTTTATTGGGAATGAATAGGGTCAGAGTCATTATCCTGGTACTCCCTTTTATTTTCTGCTGTTGAGGAATGGCAGGTAGCCAGCAAATCACTCGGGAAAATTCTGCGCTCTCTTACCTTCTGCTGTCATAGACCTCCAATTCTTATTACACTGAAAATAAATAAAAAGTATCCCAGCTTCTATGTACCCTTTAAGCCTTGCAGTGTGTATCGACGGAGCTGCAGCCTTGTGTGTTGTCTCCAGCAAGGATGAGGGCTCACCGTGTGCTTCATAAACATAGTGCCAAGGTGCGCCCCACCTCAAAAAAATTGACTTCAATAATTTAGAAATTTAGGTTTCTAAGAGTTCAGCAATCCAGCTATGATTAAACTAAACTAAAAACCCCATTAAAAGCCCGGAGCTTATTTTCTCCTTACAACGACATGGGAAGGACATTAACGGAAGCAAGCTAGAACAGGCACCAGGAAACACATTGTGGTGGAGACAACTTCAGGCCACAGAAACTGTCCACACTCGTCCCACACAACCTTGAGTGTCTCAGAGGTGATTATGCTGAGGTGACTGGGGAACGGTGCCGGGGGGAAGAGGGAGGAGAGGAATCTTCTCTAATGTGATGGTCATATGGATAAATCCCAGAGGAAATATTCCCAGGTGTTCGGCGTTCAGTTCTTTTCATTTGGATACCCTAAGAACAGGCTTTGTGGTCATTTGGCCTCCCGTCTACAGCAGGATTTTATCACTTGGAGCATAATAGCTGAGGCTCCTTGATAGTCTTGGAAACAGGACCTTGAGACCTTTCTAGCAAGAAATACACTTGCACATTTTTCAGTGGGACATCTCAGTGCTCGTTCCTGCAGGTTGCTAAATATGCTGGCTTTTACACAACAAAATACTTCAGCTCATACTTAGAGCTTGGTTCTGTAGCAGCAGAGGGGCATCAGAAGGTGAATCAGCCACAGTCTTCCCTTCGTGACCTCAAAATACTCTGGGCTCAGCTGACCAAACCACTGAGAAACCTTCACCACTGTGCTAATGTGGAAGGGGTTTTGTGAATCTCTGAGCGGTTCTATGCACCGAGCACAGGAGGAGATGGGGACACCACCTTCTGTAGCAGAACTGCTACGAACAGACAACCCAGCAGACACGCGAGAACCTGCCGCATCAACACAAGGAGCACCCCACAAGGATGGCACCTCCTTTTGCTGTCCACCATCACCCGAGGCCAGGCAGCCTGGCTTTCTGTGGCACTCAGAGAGCAGCAACAGTGAAGAAAACATGTGTATTACTCCAGAACTTAATGATCTCTTTAATGACTTAAGCTTCCAGTGTAAGAAAATCACTGCTTAAAATCATAGAATCACAGGATCACAGAACGGTTAGAGTTGGAAGGGACCTTAAAGATCATCGAGTTCCAACCCCCCTGCCATGGGCAGGGACACCTCCACCAGACCAGGTTGCTCAAAGCCCCATCCAGCCTGGCCTTGAACCCCTCCAGGGATGGGGCAGCCACAACTTCCCTGGGCAACCTGTTCCAGTGCCTCACCACCCTCACAGGAAAGAATTTCCTCCTAATATCCAATCTAAATCTCCCCTCTTCCAATTTAAAACCATTACCCCTTGTCCTGTCACTACACTTCCTGACAAGGAGTCCCTCTCCGGCTCTCCTGTAGGCTCCCTTCAGATATTGGAAGGCTGCTATGAGGTCTCCCCGGAGCCTTCTCTTCTCCAGGCTGAACAACCCCAGCTCTCTCAGCCTGTCTTCATAGGGGAGGTGCTCCAGCCCTCTGATCATCTTCGTGGCCCTCTGCTGGACCCGTTCCAACAGGTCCATGTCCTTCCTGTGTTGAGGACTCCAAAGCTGGACACAAATGATACTGTACTTTGCTGTTCATGCCAGCATTTTAAGAAGGGACAAAACACGCTGATGTCCAGTAAATTTACTTACCTTTTCATCTTCTTTTCTTTCTCTTTTTTTTTTTTTTTTCTAAGTGATACTAAGGCTTGTACTTCCCAAAAGGGCATTAATAAGATTCTAGTCCTCCTGGCGGTGTTAGACGCGCGTACAGCCTGCCACCTCCTGGTCCCGCAGCAGAGTGGGCACCCACCAGCTTCCCGTGTCCCCACCAGCTCCCCGTGTCCCCACCAGCTTCCTTTGTCCCCACCAGCTTCCCCTGTCACAGGCACAGCGCAAAAGGGCCAGGGTGCAACACGCCAAGAACAACTTAAAAGTCCAAATGCGTAAACCAGCATCTGGATAGAAATCAGCCTTAGCTCAAATCCTAACATATATTTATTTTTTAATCTCGGTATCTCTCCTTATAATCCCTTGTAGGTGTATTTTATGAAATGATATTAAAAAAACACGAGACAAATGGAGTGGCTATTGGAAGTATATTGTACGGGTTATTTTCTTGAACCTGTGTACATACGTACATCTTAGGTAAGGTTATAAATTATATGAGTAAAGGAGACTGCCCATAGCCATATATTATAAGCA
Source organism: Numenius arquata (assembly GCF_964106895.1). NCBI lineage: Eukaryota > Metazoa > Chordata > Aves > Charadriiformes > Scolopacidae > Numenius > Numenius arquata. The sequence goes on along the minus strand of NC_133585.1, from coordinate 24,761,817 downwards.
TTTTTTAAAAAAATCTGCTCTATAACATGGTAAACACAGTATTTAATGTATGAACAAATGAATGCTTATGAAGTAGTTACAAAATAAGCTGTTTAATAGATGCCTGTATAAATTGAAAAGGTAGTATATAATAGCTATGCCATATAAAAAGAAGAAATATACCTTTCTAAATTATCTAATAACCTATTTCTTAAAAGTCCAATATGCAAGGATACAGCATTTCCCCCAATATTACTCCATTTAATATCCACCATGAAGGTATTAAATGTCTTTCCCCACATCCATCTTGTGTATAGTCAAATACAAATACCGAGGGATATCAACTGATGTCAATAATCTACAGTTGCACACAAATCATGACTACTGATCAGTAAAGCAATTATCATATTAAAAGAGTTCAACAGAGCTCAACATACTGTAAAATTAGAAATCAGTCAATACCATGGCCATTATATGGAACATCACTGATTGGATGTACTAAACGCTGGCCTTAATGACAATTGATCCCGATGAACCCTGCTCACAAAGGAATCTGGTACACTAATTGAGGAGGCATTGGTAAATAGAATAATAAATATAAGAGGAGAAGGAGGGGAGGGGAGAAATGGCTACAAAGCCAAGGCCCTTCCTTTCTGTACAACAACAATAAAAAAGCAAAGAGCCAGGAAGGCCTCTGTCTGTACCGTATCTCCACTAACTTCTAAGCCTACTTTTCCAAACCCAAAAGAACCTAGGAACCCCTCGCAAATCATCTCCACAAGCTGCGCCACAGCTGGGAAGCATGCTCAAAAGAACCCAAGCAATGGGTATTTCACCTCAGCGCAAACATTTCCGAAAGCAAATTCCACAAGGAAGATAGAAAACCCAAAGGTCCCATCCATAATACACCTGTGACCTATCTCTATTGGCCTACTTGAAATCAGGCCTCAAACTGCACACATAACCAAAATATGTTCCTTAGAGTGCCTTGAGACTGAAAAAAAAACACCAGGTGAAGATCTGCCCAGGTTGCTTCCCTCACTTTCATTCATAGAATCATAGAATGGTTAGAGTTGGAAGGGACCTTAAAGACCATTAAGTTCCAACCCCCCTGCCACGGGCAGGGACACCTCCACCAGACCAGGTTGCTCAAAGCCCCATCCTTGAACCCCTCCAGGGATGGGGCAGCCACAACTTCCCTGGGCAACCTGTTCCAGTGTCTCACCACCCTCACAGGAAAGAATTTCTTCCTAGTATCTAATCTAAATCTACACTCGCTCATTAAGAGTCCCTCCCCATCTCTCCTGTAGCCCCCTTTAGGTACTAGAAGGCCGCTATAAGGTCTCCCTGGAGCGTTCTCTTCTCCAGGCTGAACAACCCCAGCTCTCAGCCTGTCTTCATAGCAGAGGTGCTCCAGCCCTCTAATCATCTTCGTGGCCCTCCACTGGACCTGTTCCAACAGGTCCATGTCCTTCCTGTGTTGAGGACTCCAGAGCTGGATGCAGTATTCCAGGTGGGGTCTCACCAGAGCAGAGTAGAGGGGCAGAATCACCTCCCGTGACCTGCTGGCCACGCTTCTCTTGATGCAGCCCAGGATGCAGTTGGCTTTCTGGGCTGCCAGTGCACGTTGCTGGCTCCTGTTGAGCTTCTCATCCACAAGCACTCCCAAGTCCTTCTCCTCAGGGCTGCTCTCAAGCCATTCTCCGCCCAACCTGTATTTGAGCTTGGGATTGCCGTGACCCACATACAGGACTTTCCACTTGGCCTGGTTGAACTTCATGAGGTTTGCACGGGCCCACCTCTGAAGCCTGTCTAGGTCCCTCTGGATGGCATTCCTTCCCTCCAGCATGTCAACAGCACCATGCAGCTTGGTGTCATCAGCAAACTTGCTGAGGGTGCACTCAATCCCACTGTCCATGTCTCCAACAAAGAAGTTGAACAGCAGTGGTCCCAGTACTGACCCCTGAGGAACACCACTCGTCACTGCTCACCACTTGGACATTGAGCCATTGACCACAACCCTTTGAGTGCAACCACCCAGCCAGTTCCTTATCCACCAAGTGGTCCATCCATCAAATCCCTGTCTCACCAATTTAGAAACAAGGATGTCGCATGGGACAGTGTCAAATGCTTTCTACAAGACCACATAGATGATGTCAGTTGTTCTTCCCTTATCTGCCAATGCTGTAAGCCCATTGTAGAAGGCCACCAAATGTCAGGCACAGTTTCCCCTTGGAGAAGCCATGTTGGCTGTCACCAATCACCTCCTTATTTTCCATGTGCCTTAGTGGAGTTTCCAGAAGGATCTGCTCCATGATCTTGCTGGTCACAGAGGTGAGACTGACCAGCCTGTAGTTCCCTGGGTCTCCCTTTTTTCCCCTTTTTGAAAATGGGGCTTGTGTTTCCCCTTTTCCAGTCAGCAGGACCTTCACTGGACTGCCACGACTTCTGAAATATGATGGATAATGGCTTAGCAACTTCATCCATCAGTTCCCTGATGACCCACAGATGTATCTGATCAGGTCCTATTGACTTGTGCACCTTCAGGTTCTTTAGATGGTCTCAAACCTGATCTCCTACAGTGGCTCCCAGTCCCTTTCTTTACCTTCTGTGGCTTGGGCAGTGTGGCTAGAGCATTTGCCAGTGACGACCAAGATAAAAAAAGTCATTGAGTATCTCAGCTTTTTCCATATCCCAGGTGATCAGATCTCCCGTTTCCTTCTGAAGAGGGCCAACATTTTCCCTAGTCTTCCTTCTGTCACCAACATACCTGTAGAAGCTTTTCTTGTTGCCTTTGATACCCCTGGCCAGATTTTAATTCTATCTGGGCTTTACCTTTTCTAACCTGATTCCTGGCTGCTCTGCAATCCTCCCAGGCTCCCTGTCCTTGTTTCCACCCTCTGTAGGCTTCCTTTTTGAGGATGAGTTTGTCCAGGAGCTCCTTGTTCATCCATCTAGTCCTCCTGATGTTTCTGCCTGACTTCCTCCTAGTTGGGATGCATCGCTCCTGAACTTGGAGGAGGTGATCCTTGAATATTAACCAGCTCTCTTGGGCCTCTCTTCCCTCCAGGGCTTTATCCCACAGGACTCTACCGAGCAGATCCCCAAGCAGATTTGGGGCAGGCTGCACAAGGAAGAGTTTGAGTAAAACACTAGGTCATCAAATTCAGTGCTAACTGCTCACTGTTCTCACTGCAGCTCAGGGAAATGCACGCTGGTAGAAAATAAAAAAGCTCAGAACATCTCCCTTATTGTTCTGAGCGCATTTTTTCTTCTGAAAGTGTCCCCAGTCCCAGATCAAGAGTAAAGAGTATCAAGGTACTGAAGAAATTCATCACAGCAAATGCAAGTGTCATACTGCCTTCAGGAACATCCTGGGGCTTGTCTCCTCTACCGAATTTTAAAATACATATAAAAGCTGAGGGGTTAAACCCATACCTGATTTTGAACCAACTGAAGGACAGAAGTATTTCTGATTTTGATTTGTCACAGGGAAGAGTCGGCCTGGGGAAACTCCACACAGCACAGGCTGCTGAAGCGTAGAACGAGCACAAGTTTTGCTGGCAAGTCCACCGTGACCGATAATCAGAGACCCCACGTTTGGGATATGCAGAGTTATTTCTACGTTTTCATGAAGGCTGCGCAAGGGAGAGTTTGCCACCACTCTCTAGATGTCACTAGATGGCAACCTTTGCACAGTTCTCATAATACTTATGTGTACTTATAATATAATGTACAATTATGGAAACACATCTTGAAACAAGTGAGTCAGGAAAAAGAGGTGCCTCCCAATAATGTAGAGCAGGTCAGCAGAAGTCGGAGGGAGAAGAGCATTTCAGAGCTTCCCAAAGATAAGACAGACTGTAGAAAAAGACATTTGGAGTCAAGAGAATAAAGGATTCTAGCTACATTGATCTGTCTTCTGATCAACGCTTATAAATACTTAAGGGGAGGGTGTCAGGAGGATGGGGCCGGTCTTTTTTCAGTGGTGCCCAGGGACAGGACAAGAGGAAATGGGCACAAACTCGAATACAAGAAGTTCCACCTAAACATGAGGAGGAACTTCTTTCCTGTGAGGGTGGCAGAGCCCTGAAACAGGCTGCCCAGGGAGGTGGTGGAGTCTCCTTCTCTGGAGACATTCCAAACCTGCCTGGACACGTTCCTGTGGGACCTGCTCTGGGTGGACTTGCTTTGGCAGGGGGTTGGACTAGATGATCTCCAGAGGTCCCTTCCAACCCCATATCATTCTGTGATTCTGTGATCTTGTCTATGGAGCTTGCAGAGCTAGCAAATAAATAAAAAAAAAGAATAATAAGAAAAAAAACATTAATTACACTGACATGATTTTTTCAAGGGTTTTTTGTTTGGGTTTGGTTTTTTTGAGTGCCTGATCCACTGAAATATTCCTTCTCTTCCATGTAGGCCTATCACTTGGCACAAATTAGCCAAGAACTTGGCACAAATTAGCACGAGACCGTGCTACATTTGATGCTGCAAAGGTACGGAGTGAAAAAGGGGCTCAAACAGTTTAGAAGCCTGGTTCCTGCAAGACCAGTGGAAGATAAGCAAAGAGGAGGAGTAACACAAGTGTGAGCTCTTTGACTGTGAAAAAATAAGCTGCAGTTTACCGGCTTCCCACTCACGTGTTATGAGAACATGTTCTTTTTGCCGTTACCATGCCTTCCTAAAATTTTTTGCCTAAAAATTTTTTTCTTCTTACAAGCAAATAGCGATAGAACAAGAGGGAATGGATTCAAGCTGCAACAGGGTAGGTTTAGACTGGACATTAGGATGAAATTCTTCACAGTAAGAGTGGTCAGACACTGGAACAGGCTGCCCAGGGAGGTGGTTGAGTCACCATCCTTGGATGAGTCAAAGAGTCGCTTAGATGTGGTGTTGGGGGATATGGTGTAGGGGAGAACTTTGTAGAGTGGGATTGATGGTTGGACTCAATGATCCCAAGGGTGTTTTCCAACCTGAATGATTCTATGATTCTATGATTCCTGCTGGAGGAGGAAGACACACTTATCACGGAATCACAGAATCACAGAATTTTCAGAGTTGGAAGGGACCTCTAGAGATCATCTCGTCCAACTCCCCTGCTAAAGCAGGGCTGCCAACAGCACATCACTCAGGACTGCATCCAGGCAGGGCTTGAAGATCTCCAGAGAAGGGGACTCCACACCCTCCCTGGGCAGCCTGTTCCAGGGCTCTGGCACCCTCACCGGAAAGAAGTTTCGCCTCGTATTTAAATGGAACTTCCCATGTTCCAGCTTGTGCCCATTGCCCCTCGTCCTGTCACTGGAAACCACTGAGGAGAGTCCAGCTCCATCATCCTTCAACCCACCCTTTAGGTACTTGTAAACACAGATAAGGTCTCCCCTCAGCCTTCTCTTCTCCAGGCTGAAGAGTCCCAGCTCCCTCAGCCTTTCCTCATCAGGGAGATGCTCCAATCCCTTAATCATCTTAGTTGCCCTACGTTGGACTCTCTCCTATAGTTCCCTGTCTCTCTTGAACTGGGGAGCCCAGAACTGGATGCAGTATTCCAGTTGTGGCCTCACCAGGGCAGAGTAGAGGGGGACTCTGTGGTGTCATTTTGGAAAACCATCAGTTCCTCCACAACCTCAGCACTCTAAGGGCAGTGTACAGTTTCAGTTCAAAGCGATTACCAAGGCCACTGCTGATAAATGCAAATGAAATACAGAGAATCAAGAGAAAGGAAAGGGGGAGATGGAAGGTAGGTAAAGAAAGCACCACCAAAACCCAGAACCATTTCCTTAAATCAGGGCAAGTAGTCTCTATTCCAAGTCAGGTCAGTGTTTTTACCAGCAGCTAAAAAAGCACACCTCACTCCTGTCATTGACAAGTTCTTGGGTTCATTGTTTCCCTTAAACTTACCTATTCTGTATGTAAGTACCTACTTCACAGAGTTTTTAGCTTCTTTTGTCAAGACAGCCAAAAAAATGACAGAGAAAATATAGACAACCCACCACTCCTCCCACAGCTCAACAGGTGATGTGTAACACTCCTACATTCAGAGGTCCGAGCTACACTTTTACAAGACTTGGAGTCATAACCATAATGATGATCATGCATTCAAGGGCTCTTCTGCTCTTAGTGAGCTGGGGAAGCGTTACAGGACAGGAAAAAAGGCACATTATCTCCTAATGCCTTACAGAAGCAGAACCCAAATAAGAAAATTTCTGTTCCAACATTTCTTCTTTATATCCCTACCTTTTCCTGTCTCTGGCCCCTCTTTTTGCCTATTCTATCTCCCCTTTTGCCTCCCAGCAGGAAGGCAGCACACAATAACGTGCAAAAGATGCTCCCAGCACTTGTCTTACCCCCCTGCACGCAACTGCAGTCTCTGTTGGCAACTCTCAGACATCGGTCACACAGAAGGAAAAGCTCCCCATTTTAAAATCTGGCACACTGAAGAGATTCAACAGTTACCAGGATAGTCTGACACACTTCTTCAGATTTTTATACTTAGAAACTGAATCAACAGCTTCAACAGATGCGGAAGCACAGCTTACTGCAGTCAGGAGCAAGCAGATGTCTTTCACAATAGGAGAGCCTGAAGCAGCATTCCTTTGTAGACATACTGCTAGCACTCTCCCTATCTGGATGGCTAATAGCTTTTTGAAAGGGCAGTTTCTCCTACTACTTACCTATGAGTGGTTGATCCACCAAGAGGTTTCACATACCAGTAGCAGCTAAGCCCAGGGATGACACTTCAGGCCTGGCCACAGAAGAGGAGAGCTCTGTTCTGTGCTACATCTGTGCCACGCAGCCTCAGGGCAGTTATCACCTCTGGGACTCTCCCCTGAATATTGGTTTTCTAGACTCTCTGGGGCTGGGCAGTGTTCTATCTGCCTTTCTGCAGGGTGTATTTGTGCTCACCACAACAGGTTCTCCATCTCTGCTGAGACCTCAAGTCAACAGGCTGCTGTCACATAAATCTTAACTGTCTTGACCAACTCATCCATCTCAAAACAGCTCGGGCAAAATAACACCTATTCCTGTGTGCTTCATTAGTGATGTTCAGATCATTAAAGAAGCCAAATTCTTCCACGTGGGAGCTACTTAGCAAGAGAGCAGATATTTTATACAAAGAAATACTATAGGTGACCAATTTTTCCATTAAGATTCTTTAAGTGCACTTGCTCTATTTATTTCTGGAGTGCGGGCTCCTCAGAGAACAAATCGGTAACCTTCACATCAAGCAGTAACACAAGCAGGTGGCATACAACATATTTTTCTTTGACATTGTCCTTGGCTGTGACTGATTTACCCCAGCACCACACACGCAGGCATCAGGGAAGCACCGCCCCAGACACCGTTCTGCTGTTTGGCAATGGGACCCTGGAAAACTTCCTATGCTGTAATCCCTGGTCTTGCAACATGGAAGAGGAAGTCAGCGACTGCCACTTTCCCTCTGACATCCAGCATTTCCTCTCCAACTTGCAATTCAGAAAACATGTTTTTGGTGAACTGCTTAATGTTTTCTGCCATCAGGAGATCTGTCTCTGCAGTGACACAGTGACTGTGGCTCACAGGAAAACTGTTAGTCCGAGTCACCGATAGAGGCTACGAGTACAGAGGTGTTTTATTATGAGTTAAGAAGTAACCATTTAAGTCTTCAGGGTAACACAAAGATTTAAAAAATGATGTTTTAATGAACCTAAGCAATTTTATTGCAGATTTTTCTCACTCAGCATCAGAGAGAATTTACTAGTATATTGTATATGTTCCTATTTGTAAAGTGATATCCTTATTTAACACAAAATACTATCTCTTTATGGTTTCCCTGCTGTGTCATATGCAAAATATCTTGCAGGGACAGAAGCAAAATATGTCCGTTTTAATATAAAAACTAGCCTGTTTTCTGGTGGAGATAACTCATGGAAAAAATGAGATAAAATAAATACCATTTAACAAACACTTCCGTTTCCCACAGATCCATTTTCTATTAGTATCTGGCAATATTTTTTCTGTTGCTCTTCCTTGAAAGACTCTTTGACCTTTTTCCTTTTCAGTCCCCCATCCCTGAAAGATACAGAAAAGAAACATCCTTGAGCTCACTTCAGGGTCAAGGCAGAAAAACATTACTATATTTAGACTATGTAGTCAAAGCAGTTTTTACTGTAAATTTTGGCTTTTGCAATACAATTATTAATGATCTGTACTACTAAGACTTACCACAAAACACAAGTAATGCCTTTCCTTTAATCCAGCATTTAACAGGCAAATAATTTATTTTCATCAATACTACCTGCTGGCTAGATCCACCTGTCAGCTCCATTTCTCTTTTTATACTATGTTAGTCTATTTATTCTAGTGGAAGTGTTCAAGGAATAAAGTAATATTTTCTGACTCCGAGTCAGTAAGGGGGATGCCCTTCCAGCCCAAACAAAACAAATCTGGGATAAGTTTTAAAAGATTCCAGGCTAACGTTTCAGAATACAAAACACCTCAATATGCTTTAAACCCAACCTCAGAGGTGTTGCTTCTTACCAAGGAAGCACAGACATTCCTCCCCGGGCAGCAATGACAGCCTTCACTCTGTTGGCAAAGTGAACAGCGTCTTCTTCTTCCTGAAAAAAAAAATAAAAATAAATGAACTATTTGCTTTGCAACTTCAACAGTTTCTCCATGTCTCAGAGAGATACTTTTTGTCAGACAGCAGGCGCTTGGGTTTATGCCTGGCCCATAAGCCAAATGTGACCTGCAGGGCAGTTCCAGCTGGTCCCAGGGAATGCTACCTGGTTTGCCACCATTCGGTGCCAAAAAAGAACTAAGTGGGAGGCTCCATGGTTTCTGGGGCAAATCTCAAACACCACAAAGCATGAGGTCACAGGTCTGGCCAGAGCAGGGGATGCATCTGCTCCCAGTACTTCAGTATCAGTCTGAAACTGAGAACACACCAACGGGATCACCTTGGAGGGGATGGGGGCCTTGAACAGGCTTGGGTCCTGGTGCATTCAGGATCAGTGAATTATTCTGAGTTCACAGGCATCTCTTTGCCCAAACTGCAAAGGACTGAAGATACGTGCGTTACAGCAGCTCTCCTGCCAAGAACAGGGCTGAGCAAAGCCCAGGGTCAGCAGTACCAAACTGGGGCATGGCTGGAACAAAGGCCTTGACCACTTTGTCAGCATCAGGTGGGTATCCAGGGCCAGTGGGCTGAGAGGCTGTGCCTGTTGTGGGGTAAAGCTGCTGGGCAAAGGATTAGCCGGATATTCTGCAAGCCTGAGAAACAAGGAGGTGGGAGGAAGCCGTGCAGATGGAGGTAGAGGTGGGGGTACACCGAAGGCAGAAGCACCCCAGTATGGAGTGAAGAGAAGGTCTGAATCCATATATCACTTCTGAAGTAAAAAAGGGAGGTCTGTGCCATGCTGAAGGGCAGGACTCCTGCAGCATAAAACCCCATTTAACATCTCTTCTAGTCTCTGGGAGCAGAGGAAAGCAAGACAGCTGCACCCAAGTAAAGAAGCTGTTTGGAAGCACGGGACAGAAATGTCTAAGTATCTGTGAGAGTAGTTTTTACTTGGAGATAACTAACCCACATAAATCCGTGCTCACTTAGTTTTAAGACTACAGTGTTGCTTTCTGGCCTTTGTCGATTAAGTTGTCGATAAAGATTCTCAAACGTAATGCTAACACACTGGGAGCAGGAATGCAGTCTCCCTCCCAGACAGTATTTTCTGAGCATTTTCAAAACATGCGAAAGCGTCAGTACCTCTTTGACCATTGGTGGCAGGTACCACACATTACAGACAATAGCCCAGCTGGTCATCACATTAAAAACATAGGTCATCATGGAATACTTTGTGCTGTTCCAAAACGCATCTCCAAAGCGGGGGTCATACTGGAAGACAACAAGAGTAAGGGGAAGGGCGTAAACTGTTCCCTTAGTTTAAATCATGTAAGTTGTTCTTTTTTGGCCACGAAGTCACAGTTCAACTTGTTAAAGCAGGGGCAAACCTGACCACACCTCCTAAAAGCTGCAGTAAATTCAGAATAAAGCTCCACATTTCAACGTTTATTACAAGTTTGTAACAGTTAACCTTTACAAGCAGTGCAGGACCCCAAGATGCAACAGACCCATTGAAACACATCTCAACTATAACAAGATAGATCTACTCAAAACGTTAAGACTAGTTTTCTACAAATATGCTGACTACAAAGGTTTCCTTGAAAACACTCACACTGGTTTTAACAATTTTCGTAAGATTATGCAACACTGAAGTTCCAGAAAAAGTAACTAATGTATCTAGAGCGAGGGTGAGTTGGCTAAAGCCACTCAGAAAGCTTTGGAAGTACCAAGAAAAGTGCCTTTATCCCCAAAGCACACAAGAGCCAGGAGGCCTAGGACAGAAAGAGCAGGCAGAACACACAGCGTAGAAATTGCCGTTAGGCCTTTCAGGTTGCTTCTAACCAGCTTTAAAGATACTCAGTGAAACATTTTCCACGCTGCACTGAACTGCAAGACATTGCACAACATGAAAAGTTTCCATTTTCTCAGGGCTTATTCAGTATCTTATTCACACAGAACAAACTCCTCTTTAAGGTTTACACACAAACAGCTTCTCTGACATGAGAAGCTTCTGCAAATAATTCTTCCACCTTTGGAAAACTGCAGATACATTACCTTGATTGCTACTGGATGGATGGTCCCTCCTACCTCAAAGCTTCCCTTCTTAAACATCATTACTGATGTATTGTTTATGCACGTACCTGGCCAGAATTAGAACAGATGAAGAGTTTAATCAACTGCAAGAAAAGTATCAGCAAATGAATCTGAAACTGTCTAAGGACCCTTAAGCTGCTAAAGGAGAAAGTAAGCCTTAGTTCCAAAATATAACCCCAGAACCTGTTCTCTTTTCCATCATGATATACACTAGGACAAGCAGACTTTTGAAATACCAGAATCTGACTTTTAATATCTCACAAGACCTAATTAATTCTACAGACTAAAACCAAGCACCTCATTTGTAAAGACTGGATATAATAAACTGCACTCAGTGGCAAGAAGTGAGAAGCACAATAAAATCAATATAGTTGTTTCCTACCTTCTGGGAAAATTAAAATGGGTAATTTGGCCTTATCTGCAATGTGCTCTCTAATTCTGTGGAGAGAAAATAAAATTTCAGTGTATATTTCATATTTGTATTTGGCCAAGAATCTAAACATCTGTTACTTCTTATGCAAGACAGGAAAAGCCCTTGCCCAATTGCCCTTGACCAGTCAGCAGCCTCAGCCAGGATGTGTGCTAGTTTTAGGCTTTCATCTCAAAGGTTATCTCTTGCCAATTGCAAAACTAGGTTTTCTACAAAACTTTATGCGGTTTTATTTCACCATTTTAACTCAATTAACACAAGGCGAGAGAACTTGAAGCATGTAAAAGTCTCTTCCCATTTATCTTTGACAGGTTCTAGCTATGAACACAGTCAAACTTTTCTTCTGACTGAAGTATATTCCATATTTCAAGTTTTCATGGCTTCTAGGTTCAGAACATCAGTTTTGTATGTATCTAACGATTCTCTGCATCTAGTTAAGAGGCCACTATTTCGCTACATTTGCTGCATCACTTAAAAACAAGTGTATTACCACTAAGCAGACTGCTGACACACAAAATCTGTTGTTTTCTGAGACACCTATCTTTCCTGTGACTCAAGAGCATGCAGTTCCTCTCCAGTCTGCATTAAAGAGCAAAACCAAAACATCAGATATCAAAAAAAGGAAGGAATGATCCAGCATGGGGGTACCTTCTCCATTTTTTTAAGGACAAACTGTCCTTAAACACTTACTTGATGTTAGCTGCGTTGCACCCTATTTCATGAAGATTTAAGATGACTAAGAACAGCCTCTGTAAACACCCGAGAATATAAGAACTGCCATACTGAGTCAATCCTGTTCGTGTCCTTAAAGTCCAACGTGCTGTCTCTGCCAGGGATCAATACTGCAGGCCTGGAGAGCAGTATAGGCATTAAGCAAACATATTAAGACACTTCTCCAGGATGCTCTTCCAGCTTCTAGCAGCTAGGTGGTACCTTGGGGTTTTTTTGTTTTGTTTCGTTTTTTCTTTTTTTCCTTTTCTAAAATCAGCCTCCCTTTATCCTGTACTCACAGCAGATATAACCAGCTTCAATGCTCAGAGCTGATGAAAAGCGTACCTGGGCAAGGCATGACCCAGGAAGCACATATGCTGACAGAACTCAGATTTCTGCCCTGACACCCCGAATCATCAGCCTCGAAACTTGAATGAACAAGCTTCTGCCTGCAGCAGGCAGGACGATTTTGGCAATGTGGAAATTCCCAAAGGTTACAGGGCAAATGATCAAAAGCTCAGTAGATGACTGCTGCACCCTGCAACTTCATCGATGGAGCAGTTCTAAAGCTTACACTGATGACAACCTGCAGCTGCCCACCAAACAGAGACACAGGGCAAGAACAGTTTCAACTCACACTTGGCCCTCCCAATTACTAGAGCTGACGGGTCAATTAAGCAAACACCTCACTACCTTACTTTTTCTTCACCAGATGACGGTCTTCCATTTCTGAGCGGTCAAACAAAACATGTTGAGTGGTTTGCATGCAAGATTTTTGAATAAGTCCCATAAGCCCTCCGTGTGCCTGGCCAACCTGCAAGCCCAAAAGAAACTGGTTACTATGCATACATACAGGTACTTAAATGATAAAATTCTGAACACAGATGCATCAGTTCACAAATTTTACCAATCCTCTCAGTCAAAAGTGCACACACATCTGCCTATGTCTATCCTTTTGCGGTCCTGAACATGAGTTTGAATGCTATCAAATCCCACTCTTTCTACCAGTAAGTTTATCTTCCTATCCAACACTACATTTACAGGCATCTCAGCGTTACCAATATTTACCAGCTCTCTTGTTCGTACCAAGGAATAGCATCCATCACTGGCCAGGATTAGAACATCTAATGGAGATGTGTGGTTGGCTACACAGATGCCTCCTTCCCGTGGTCTGTTTTCCCTGCAATGACAACCATAAATGTCATTACTTAATGTTTATTCTCCAGACTACAGGCCCTATCAGGTGATCCATCCAGCGAGCACACATCAACAATTGAGACTCTCAGTGACAAAAGCATTTCAGGCACACAGATTATCTGTAGATCATAGGAAGTGGAAGAACACAAAACATTTAAAAATACTAATATTACTATGATATATGTTAAAACTTCTGACAGTACCTTACAGCAGATAAGTCATCCTTCCACATACTTTCAAGAATCCCTTCAGATTTCAATAGTTTTGGCATTTCACCAAAACCAGTTTCCTTCCAGCTAAGACTATGAGACTTTTTTGGAGTAGGAAGCTGCATACATTATCATTCATAGAGGCATATATCAAAGAATATTTGGACACTAAAATTCTAAAAGCAAAGACACCAGGGCATGATTTTCCTTATTTTCTAAAGCACAGCACAAAAAATATTTCAGAAGCCTCTATTATAATACATAAAGCTCCACCACCAAGCAGGCAAGATATTACAATAACTTACTGAAATGCCACCCATAACTTACTTTAGGTGAGAGCATGAAGAATTAGTTACCAGACAAATTGGCTAATAGAACAGCTGAGTGTTTTATGACTATTTTCTTGCATGTGATTGTAATGTGTTCATGGCAAACACTGAGAAAAACATCTAAGTGTATATTTAATCAAGAACACAGTACTACTACACTTTTGCACTACCCTGCCGATACACAACAGAAAACACAGAAGAGCATGCAAACATCTTGACAGAGTCTAGATGATCCAAACAGCTTCTTGGATCGTGTGGCACCATCATAGTGTCTGTGCAGTAATGGAATAAAAATCCCACACTGAAACTCGAGACATTAAGTACCGTACAAAAGCAATAACAAGCCAACAAGAGCAGGGTGGTATCACTCACCTGTTGTGGAAATGAACAAGACCACTTACACATCGGACACCTAATGTGGCACATATCATCTGAACCTGGTTGCCCAGCCAGCATTTAACTCTAAAAGAAACGAAGCCATACATACATTTCCAGTTCTACGCAGTCACTCACAGAACAACGTAATGTGAACTCTCCAAATTACTCCCAACAGCTGTTATTACAAAGACCATACTAAGAGGATTCATTGCACTAACAATGCCATGCAGGAGGAGCTTACTGGGTATCAAAGATATTCTTGTTGCATTCTTCTACTGTAATCTATTCTAAACCCACCAGATTTGAAGCAGAGAAGATAATAGTCAGGGGTTTGTTTTACAGATTTTCTCTGGAAGCAACTGTTATTAACTCATTCATTAACATTAATTTAATATAAAAATATTTAGCTGGTGAATTGTGTTTGAGTTTTCTGCATTGACAGCACATAACAATCTCACAGTATTAATTAGGAATTGCTCAGGACAGACAATTTACTTGCCCTATTTTGACTCAAGTAGAGCCCACTCTAAGACACTCTTCCAGTATCTATCTGGCTTACATTGCATGTCCACTTTCAGATGCCACTGCCATACTGTCTCTTATAGTGCTCTCAGAGTCTACAGTAGAGAAAAAGTCACCCCACAATAGTCCACATTAATCCTCCAGATTAAGCAGATTTATATTCCAACACATCAACTCAAACCCTTAAAGAAATAAAATAGAAATAGAAAGAGCTCTCAGTAGGCACCTACCTGCCATTTGGAAACTGTCCTACTACTGTAGTGGCCAAGACCAGCAAGAGGATGCTGAAAACAGCCAAGCAGACACTACAAAGTAAAATAATCTTAATTAAATGCTAAGAAGCAAAACTGGAAGACCAATCAAGAAAATATTATCTTTAATCCTTTGATCCATTTCTCAATGGTTTCCTCCACCATTAATAGCATCTAACTAGCAATACAAAGCAGTTAAGGCTAACAGGATAATATGAGCATGTTTTCACTCAATTAATCCTGCACTGAGTACAAAACCTCGTGCTGCCTAGAGTCTACCTTTCAAAAAGCACCGTGCCCTGATCTGAAGCTATCACATGGTAAAGAAGCCGCTGTGTTCAAAAAGGATGACAAGTCACTACTGTTCTTTAATGCAGGTGAGATTTCTCAGTGCCAAAAGGGACTCGTAATTTCATTTTTAAAAACCTATCCAGAAATTTCAGTACATATTTCTACCCCATGCAGTAAGCCACTATATAATCATGAAAATTAAATGTCATAGGTTACTAATGACTGAGCAAAACCAATATTGAAACCATTTCTACATAACAGTTGTCTTACTAAGCATCATATCTAAGTTTACACACAGGCATGTGTGCTCTGGTATGTCATTGACTGGTATAAAATCTGTATATGCACTGCAGCTATGTTTTAAATATACTGTCCTTCCATCAAAGGAATAAGACACTCTAAAAGCTCCTGCTCTTTACAAGAATGTAGGAATATTTGTGACTGTTTGGTCAATATGCTAAAGGCTGGTTTTGCTTAAAAGAAAATTGTAGAAGAATGTAGTACATTCCAGGTGGATATATCTCTTTTTCCATTCAGCCCTGTGCTCCCTGAACACTGGCTTTGCTTCAGATCCCAAGTGTTCAGCATACAGTCTGTCTGTCTTAGACAGGTAGAGCCTGATCCTTTCAGTCGACACAGTTGTTACTTTACATAACAAAAAGATCTCCAGATCATTTCTATAAAGTTTTGCTGGATTTTAAAAAGAAATTAATTACTAATAAAGTATATGGAACATGAGAAATTTACATCTTCAAGCGCCTTTTTTTTTTTTTAGCGATATTTGAGTTTCGATGGCATCTCAGAAAACAAAGTCATGCCAGGTTCTCCTTTCTGCACTGGTCAATAACATATTTTTTCACATATTTTGTAAAAAGTAACATGAAAAACAGATCAAATTACATCTGGCTCACCGAAAAGGCATCAGTAGACAATACCGAATTAGAATCCCAATGACCCACACAACGGTCAGCTGCCAGCTGACATGGTGAAAGTTGGCATTGGTTCTGCTGAGGAGATTCCAGGACACCAGCTCCTCAGAGGAGAACCGTTGGGTGACTTCATCTTCTGCAACTGCCTCACACCCCTTCTTGGAGAAGTACATAACATCACCAAGGTTAAAGCGTCCTTGGTGTTGGCCAGCAATCTCCTCTTCCATGGAGGTTTCCTCTCTCTGGATGATCCCTGCATGAGGAAATAAGTCTTCCTTTCAGATAGTGGAATGGACAACATGGTTCCAAAAAGAGTAAAACACATGTGCTTTTTAGAAATAGTTCTCTTACTCCAAGCACCATAATTGCACTGTTATGCTTTATTTACATACTAGCATTTAGTTCCACAAGTTAAATCTCTAATCCTATGCCACATAACACCACTAAACTGTTGAAGAAAGGAGAAGAGCATTCAAAGCAAGCTGTGAATAAAACCTTAAATACAACACCTACTTCATTGTCATTTACCAAACAATGTATGTACACACACCTAGAAATGTCAGCAGTGCACTGCCAAGGTTACAGATCCCTCCTGGTGCCTTGACTCAAATTCAGGCAGTGTTTGTATAGTTTTTGTTCTT
This sequence comes from Numenius arquata, assembly GCF_964106895.1. Taxonomy (NCBI): domain Eukaryota; kingdom Metazoa; phylum Chordata; class Aves; order Charadriiformes; family Scolopacidae; genus Numenius; species Numenius arquata. The sequence continues at coordinate 24,745,257 of NC_133585.1, read as the reverse complement.
GCTACTGTTGATTAGTTTTACTTTTTCCCAGCTGAAACAAACACCTTCCTCTGGTACAGCCTTCTCTCTTCCCCCATCCCTTCTCCTTTAAGAGCTACTTCACTACTGAGAAACTTCAAAGTGTCTAGATTTTTCCCCTGAGTTATAATAGTATCGCACAGAAGCATTGTGCAGGAAGAATGACAACATATTCATGCTCCATATCTGTAAAATTACACCTCATGGGATGGCCACACAGAAAGTCTCAGTGATGTTTGCTGAGGTCCCTCTAAGACCAGATTCTTATCTGGCTGATTACAGTGACTAAAATTGTTCTGATTCATACCAGCTAACACTTGGCTTTTTTGTTTGGCTTTTTTTTGGGGGGGGGGGGGGGGGGGGGGGAGGGGGGTATGGGACGGACAGGTATTGGATGATATTAAATATTTATTATTCAAAATACATTTCATTTATCTTAATCAGCATACTACCCCCTGATCAGAATCACAACACTTTTCTCTAGCTGCACTTCAGTCAAACCTTCAACAACCAGGAAATCATCAGAACCCGAAATTCATCAGCTGACAAACCAAGCAGTCCACATGACTAATGACTAAAAATGGCACTGCAAGTATAAAGATTAATATGAGAACTTAACCCAGTCCCCTTTAGTCAAAGAAGAAAGGAAAAATAGTTGGAAAGAAAAAATACTACCAAAACCTCCTCTCTCAGATTTTACACCCATGCTTAGACAAGAGTGCTAATTGTTAACTGTGATCCATGGGATAGTGCTGCTTCTTTACTTGAGAGACCCTGGGTTTTTGATTGCAAGGAGTTACAAGAAGCAAGAGAGCAATGCCAAGGGCTAAGAATACTCATTCCTCCTCATCTTGTAAAGAGAGAGCTGATGGGGGTCAGAAAGTACAAAATACTCATGAAAACAGGGACAGCTTCCCAAATGTTTAACAGCAATGCCTTTCTATACCCACACGAGTCTCTAACACCTTTCATTCAGAAGACTCAATCATTCACAGATTCTCTTGCTTGTAACATCCTAAAACATCCTTGTAGGTTTGTAACTTCAGCAGTTATTTGCCCATCAAACTCCATTTTGGCCATTCTAGTTTTCTTACTTAACATCAGATGCAATTTATGTTTCCGTTTACTCTTTTCTAGGCAAGATATTAAAATAGTTGCCTTTTTACAAGACAGAGAATGCTGCGTCACTTTCATTCAGAAATCTTACCAGTGGAGATTAAACTTTCAAGTGCCAGCGCCTTCTGCTTTTTTACTCCCTCCTCAATCTGCAGGGTGGCCCACTGTTCCCAAAACAAGAAAAGCAGATGTTGATGGGTTTCATTTCATTATTTCCAGGTATTTTGTAATTACCTTAGGTGAATTGCCTGAGCCTCTTTTATTGAAGCCAGGTCTTAGATTTTCATTTCTCAAATTCGGCCTGGAGGCCGCATGCCTCTTTGCTTCATTTGTTACACAGATTACCTTTTGCCATTTTCAGGAAAAAATTGGTTGGTTCAAACTTCTTTTCAGGACCATGGGTCTAAAACTCTCTCTTCCCCAATTAGCTTCAGGCAATAGAATGATGCAAAATACTATCCCTGACATTAGAGACATGCTGGAAAAATAGATCTAAACATGGATTTTAAAGAATAAAAGAGATTACTGCAGTTTTAGGGCATTCACACAGTTTCTCTTAAGAGAAAAGAGAGGAGGGACCATTTTGTATCCATCGTAATTCTGAAGTAGTAGTTTTGGTAATGAGTTTTCACCATTCCCTGTCTTTACCTTTTTGAGCTTAACCAACTTTCTCCTCCTCGTGCAGAGCCGCATAAAACTCCTCCGTTAGCAAAACCAAATTTACCAATACGCCTAATTTTTGAAGTTTTCATAGTTTTGAATGTTTCCATCACACACAGACACATAAACAGTAGCTCTCATGAGTACTAGATCTTCCCATATTTACATCAAGATATCGGCCCTAACAAAGGACAAAGGCTGCTTGCGTGTAGGCTCTGCTCATTATTAAAGAATCAATGACCCACTCAACTTACATCCTCACCTGCTATTAAGGCTTCCCACCTGCAACAGATAAGGATGCATCCTTCCGCTTCAGGATAAACTCTTGCTAAATAGTTTATTTCCCTCTAACTGACATGCACAGCCATTTAAGTCACCATGAAGCTTGATCTCAGTCTTCACCACATTACGACGTGTTGCATGAGCCAACAATATCAACAAGCTTTTTGTCATCCTTAAGTTTTATGTGCTCTCTACCAGCTCTGTCTGTAGCTATTGAAGTTTAAGACAATAACAAAAAAAGGGACACTTTATCACAGCATAATTAGGGTATTTTAGTTACTCTTAGCTGATGTTTTTTTTACCAGCCATCTTAAAAGAAAAAAGAGAAACCAGAATAGGCAGTGATGGGATATTTCAAACTCCATGTAATATAACTCCATGTTATAACACCATTAAAAAAATACCCCCAAAACCACACCTTCACCTTGTCTGTATTTTCCAATTATTCCCTAGAAAAAGTAAATGGGTACATCATCTGTCTCAATTTTTTGCAACACTATCAGAATAGGGGGGCCAGGGTATGTCATGAAAACAGCAGCCCACACATTGAGAAATGAAAGAATATACAGCACAGGAACAATAATGTTACAAAAGAGAAAAAAGCAGACGTGGCAAACTTAACCTTTTTATAATGTACTGGTGGTCCTCACCCCTTCCCCAATAGGACAAATGTATGGCATGAAGGAGGAAAAAAAATTAAAATCACCCACCTTGGCAAATAAAGCCCTTTGCCTTACTCTCTGCTTTCTTGTCTCCTGTTTATCTGTCTACCACCCTCATCTTGCCTATCATGATCCTCCTACGTGAACAAGCACCTGCCAGTTGGCAAGCACGGCCAGAAACGAGTTTGCTTATACTATCCTGAGGGATTTAGAATACCTCAATAAGGATGGCTTTTGAACCCCAGGTAGAAAAAGGGTGATAATCACAGACCAAACTGACTCACAAAAACATGTTAACTAATTCAAATGAGCAAGACAATTCAAAACCAACAAAAATTTATAAAGTTTACTAGTAAGTAAACTGCCTCATAGCACAGGGAAACAGCAGGACAAAAGTGGCAGCCTGTAATTAGTCAAGGCTATGAAGGCAGAGGACAAGGCATATGACGCAGGGATTTCAACAGGTGAAGGGTTACACGGGGCTTGTTAGCTTGGAAAAGAGTCGTCTGAGATGGTGTAAAACAGAGGTCTACAAAGCCTGGACTGGCACAGAACAGGTGCATCAGGAACAGTTACGCACTTTCTCTTCTAATAAAAGAACTGGGGAGTTTCACATGAAAGTGTTGGGCAGAGCATACGAGCAAGAAAAAGGTAATATATTTCCAGAAAACACAGTTAAGTTGTGGAGTTCATTGTCCAGGACATATTGCCAGAGATCATCTGAAATAGTAGTTACATAAAAACACCAATGAAAATCATCACAGGACACAAAACTCTCCTAACTCATGAACCGGCATGGGAGGCTGAAGCAAGAAGCAGCTGGGAGGGTATTCCTGGCAACACGGCCCTACAGTCACGCAGCTCTTGGGCTTTTCATCAAGCAATTGAATTGATGCCTGTCAAAGCCAGGTCACCTGTCTGGGTCAAGCTCTGGACTGACCCAGCAGAGTAGTTTCTATGTTGTCCTGCATTTGGTGGCATGTGAATGAGTGATTTGTTTTTAAAATATTAAATAAGGCTTTGTGATCGCCTTTGTTTTGCACAATATTGAGACAGAGCTGTCACGCTGGTCTTTGTTGCAAAACAGTAATGAAAGGATGTTTTAAATACCTTACAAAAACACAGATGTTGCAACTAACACAGAATTTAAGTGTTAAATGGAGCAACTTCATTCCTAAGCCTGCTGACCAAATGAGAATTCAGGTGCTGTGCTTTCCTCCCTCCCATTTCTGAAGTGATGAAGACACACAGAGTCCAAACATCCAGCAGGTGATCCCAGCTGGAATACGAAAGACTTGACAGCTTAACTCTAACAGTCCATTTGTTTGAGGCTTTCTATAATTAAATTCTGAACAAAATAAGGGTACCTAATACTTCATTGGATTAATTAATTTCTTCATTGTACATGACACGAAAAGCAATACAATATGGAATGTTCATTTTTTAAAATCTCACTTCTTCTGGTTTTTCCTCCCTTTTTCCTTTAAGTATAGTTTGGTGTGTTGCTCCATACCCCGTTTTTCTCCACTGTGTAATAACTCAATTCAGTTTTGCCTCTCTTCCTCTATGTTCCCATATTTTACTACCTCTTCTCCCATTTTCTCACAAAGCTTTTTCTAATAACTCATTGCACTGGCTTTTTTCAATCATCTTCTTGGCTTTGTTCTCATGTGTGGCAAAGGCCTTGGGGCAATTACTCCATGTAAAGTCTTCCGATATAATTACAAAGAGAAGGTCAGTAGGTTTTCAGTTCAAGCTAAAATCACCTTCTAAGATCAAGCACTTACGACCTTTTCATCCAACAGTCCTTTCTGTCTGGCCTCATTTCCCCTTTCACGGCACAAATAAGAACCCAGACCAAATGATCTGCATATTATATAGCAGATCTGAGAGGATGTGCAAGCATCCACAACAGGATGGTGAAAAGCACTCACAAATCTGCTGGCTGCTCCAGCGAGGGCAGGTGAAACAGGCTGAAAAGAGTCCCAAACATTTGTTTGGGAGAAAAGCACAAGTATCATTTCTTCGGGGTTTTTTTGATGCAGTGGCTAGCTCAGGATAACCATGTATTAGAAAGCAGAGCAATGAGCTTAAGTGTCTGCAACATCTGCCCATACTCCAGTAGGCGTTTACAGCATATTGGCTACCTCAATATACAAGCGAGCTATCAAGTCAAAGAATATCCACAATTATTAGCCAGCTGATGTCCTTCCTACACATGAGTATTTATCAAGAAACAACAATACTCCAATTTCATACAGAAGCTCAGATCTCATAAAATTCCAGAAGATTCTTGGCAAATGGAGCCACAGCTGTTTAATACGTTTATTTGACTTTCCACAGGACTGCGAGAGCACGGTGTAGATTTCATTCTAGCAAATGCCTGTTCTTTTCCAGCTGCAACACTAAAGAGCTGGAATAATATCCCTAGCACAGCTTTGCCAATATCATTTCCACCAAAGCCCATTACAGACAAGGAAATACAAAGCTTAGAGAAAACATGTTATTTCACAAATAAAAAGCATACGGGAAAGAATCGCCCTATCGGAAACCAAGCCAAATTAATCTTTATCATTTCCAGAAATATTTTAGGATAAATTAACGGTAATAATAGTAATTATGGGCTAACAGCTATGCAATTGAGAAATTACTGCCTTGGAGATCTTTTACTATTGTACTATTCATATGTTCTCAAAAAAAACCCAAAACACCAAAACAAAAAGATAACCACAAACAGAAACAATCAGCCCCCAAATTTTCAAACCTTGAATCTTGCTTTTGTAAAAAGGATTGTTTTGTTTCTAAAAAAAACAAGGTATCTAGATTCCTTGATGCAGAAGCAGCAAAGGGTACGAATTCTTTCCATACATAGACTACATCTTGCCCATTTGTCCCAGTCACTGTTCACACTGCTAAAATACTTCACTGAAGTCAGGAAATCAAAATTACTTATCTCATCATATGCCACCATTACTCATTGATTAGTAACAGATGGGCAAACTTGGGCTTTATCCTAAAACACCTAGGGCTCCCAGCGAATTCAGAAAGGACTACAGATACGCTTTCTTTGAAAACACAACTTGAAAAAAAAAATACCATTTTATTTTCGAGTCCTTGATTTCAGTCTCTACCCTTTCATTTTTCTCAAATTGACAAAACACAGAGGAAAATAAAACATGTTTTCACTCTGCCTCCCAATTTACATAGTCATTTATGGCTGTAAGAAGCAAATATGAAGTGTTCTCAGGTGAGAAGTTTTCTATTAATTTTGCTGGTCTACATAACAGACTAGATCAAATGAAACACAATGGAAAATCCTGGCATAGTGCTCAAGGTTGGATTTTTGGCGAAACATCAACCAATAGTTTGGTCCTTCCAAGAACAATCCTGCAATATACTCAGTAACGTGCCAATACGTGACTAAGCATCCGCTCTCAGCATTTTCAGTGCAGCTATCAAGTAAGGCATCCTATATCTCCATTCAGGCTAACAACAGGAACCAAGGATGGTCTTTGTGCATTACAAAGCAAGATCTCAGGTAGATAATGTCACAGCCAGAAACACGCCGACACTTGACTAGGCTGTCGATGTCAAGTTGTTCATTTTTTGAACAAAGGGTGCATATATGCCTGCTTGAAAGCTAATTGTACCCAAGCAGCAATTTCAGCCATACTCTGGGGAATGAGCCCCAGGACTCCCAAAAGAGGTCCAAAATTGCAGGCACCCAGCATCTCCTGCCTTACTCTTACTTCCGAAGAGCCAAGTGGCCCATAGCACAAGCAAAGGGGAACTGACATACCCTCCATCTCTCTCCTTCCCATTTCCCACCACGACAGGACTTAGTTATACTTTTAGCACGATGGAAGCATTTGACCAACACTTAAAACAGCTGAAATTAATCCTAAAATGAAAACAGAGACAACTCCTTATTGGCCCACAGGACAGTTAGGGAATAACTTTCAGCTAAAGAACAAAACAAGCCAGCCTGAACTGCAGTATCACAGAATCACAGAATGATATGGGGTTGGAAAGGACCTCTGGAGATCATCTAGTCCAACCCCTCTGCCAAAGCAGGTCCACCCAGAGCAGGTTGCACAGGAACGTGTCCAGGCGATTTGGAATGTCTCCAGAGAAGGAGACTCCACCACCTCCCTGGGCAGCCTCTTCCAGGGCTCTGCCACCCTCACAGGAAAGAAGTTCCTCCTCATGGTTAGGTGGAACTTCTTGTATTCAAGTTTGTGCCCATTTCCTCTTGTCCTGTCCCTGGGCACCAAAGTACATGGAGCTGTGCTCTTCCTGTTGTTACCTGCTGCAGCAATGGGGAACTAGACAGAAAAGGCTGTATCTAAGTGCACGACAATTAACTTATTTAGTTCTTTTTTGATAAATGAATCATCCACATTGTGAACATAAAATTGTCATACTCCTAACGTTTTACAAAACCTGTGGAAAGAAAAACATTTAACATGCTTCTCCAAAGTGAAGTGCCTTCCTATATCAAGCTCCCACTGGGTGGGTCAAATGTCCTTCAGAGTTGTGAAATGCACAGGGGGGGAAAAAATAAAATACAGAAATTATTTTAATAGCTGCCAACTGCAGCAGCAAAACTGTCCAAAGACCTTCTCAGATTTGTGTTTGATATGAGACACCTGATGAAATCAGTTCCAAGCCCAAGAGCCTCTTACTCAGGGTACCAATAAAAATGTAATTAACATACCACTGGCTGATTAAAAAGTATCACATATAGACCTCAATATAACATACAGCCACTACAGACAGTCATTTCCCATTGACACCAGTATCTGAAAAAACAAGTAACCCCTGAAGTTTGCAGCCATATGCATTATGCTAAATGATGTTCATACACCTGAAGACTGTCCCTGCCCAAGAGCTCTTAATCAGTATTTAAAAAAAAATAAGATAAAAAAATCAGAATAATTATAAGACAGAAATAAGACAGAATTGGCAAGGTAAAATGGTCATATTAACTGTATCACGTTGTTACAGGCATGTTGTACTGCACAAATAGATAGCTCTAACAGCTTAATAATAGTAATAGTAACAATACTAGTAATAAGTTTTCTGCCACAAGTAGAAAGTATATTCATGAAAAGCAGGTTTATGCCAGAAAGACAAAGTTAATCTACTGGAAAATGGAAATGCTTCACTGTTCAGTATGATGAATTGACAGCACCTACTTTGGGCCACTGATGGATATGAGAAGTCAGACTTGAAAAATTAAATGCAATTCTGGCTCATTAAAAGCCCCAGAAAACTCTTACTGATATCAGCAGAATCAAGATCTTAGCCATGACCTGTTAATCTCTAGAAAAATTACACTTTTAGAAGGTTGCATGGATTCCTCGAGTCTCATACAGCAGAACTTGTGACTGCTGGATCCCCCAGATTTATAACTGGAAGAAACAAACACACACAGAGTCAGTATTCTTACCTAAAATAGTACTCATTAATACCATGTAATTCCAATAATCCAAATAAAACCATTGAAATTTATGTACATCTAAAATACATGCTCTTGTTACTACCAACTCCCATAAACTAAAACTTTTTATTTATGTTTAATTGTCATCAGTAGAGCATGAAGTATGCTAACCAGCTTGAACTAGAAGCAATACATCATGTAATCTCTACTTTAACCCAAGAAAACCTCAAACGAGTATTAGACTATAACCCACCACATAGTTAGATATCGTTAACAAAAGAGCTATCATGGAAGTTAAAGCCGCAAATGCCACATCCAAGTTAACAGAATTCTTTCTACTGACTTTTATGGCATCTAGATCAAATGTACAGATTTTTATTTTTTTATTAAACACATCCTGTAGCAAACATATACCTTTTTAATCCAATTCTCAACTTACCTCAAATATTTTTATTACAATTTTCACATAGAAATGAGAAATCCCCAATGACACTCTGAACATCGAAGGCAACAAAACTAACACCACAAACAAAATCATCCAGACAGACAAAATCTTGGCTTCTGCAAGGCCACGGCCCTCTCTATTTTCTTCCATGCTTGCTCCTTCCAAAAGCCAACCCACTGCCTTTCTGAGAATATACACTGATCTGTAGCGGAGAATCCAGCAAGCTTCAAGAAACAGAGGCAAATGAAAATTACACATTCTAAAAGCCAAAGCTATCTCTAGGAGAAGACTGCTGCCCTCCAAAGACTGACACCACAGACGCTCTCAATGAGGATGTAATTCCTACCCCTTGTCGCACCCTAACTCCACCCACTTCCTTTTAATTGATAAGCATTTGCTCAACACATATAATACAGGGGATAAGAAAGAAAAATACATGGTAAGCAATAATATATGTTAACATAATAAGATGCTGCCAATAAGGAAACTTGTCAATGTGTCAACTAGTTTTCACAAGGCATCCCACCAATAAATTACAATACAGAACCAAGAAGGAGTGGTTTTCAGACTGCCAAAAATCTTCTCTTCTAAAATTCATTTAATACACATGAAGCACTTCTCCAACTGACATTTGCTCAAGTTAGTGACTTGTTTAATCAGACTTTCTGCTTCATGGTGAAATGACTGCTTCATTTTGATATTTGACAAAAGGAACCAAACTGAAGCTTGAGGTGCAAGTCAGGGCTTTTTATTTTATTGTATTTTATTTTATTTTTTAATAACACCTGTGAAATGGAGATGCAAATTGCAGCAGGCAGGAATTGACGATACAATAAAACCTGCTCTCTCCACTGCTCTACAAGAAATTAGGCAAACTGTATTACAGAGTTAAAAAATATACTGTGGTGAAATAACAAGTCGCCTATATTTGCATCTGTTCAACTACAGAATTTAAGAACAACAGATAAGCAGGTTTCTCCTTCTATCCTATCAAATGCCAACAATTTAATTCAGTATTTTTTAGGAAAGCTCCAGTTCAGCTCCTTACACTGACCTCTCTCCTGACTTTTTGTATGCAAGAAACAAAGGTGAATAACTGTATCTCTAGAGCCTAAGGGGAGCCCACCACCTGCTCATTTGCAACCTTATCACAGAATAAATTAACTAACCTTGGTGGGATGAGCATTTCGGGCATAACTTCCAAGAAAGTGGTATGTTGGTCCAAGAAAGATCTTCCCTTTGCACATGCTTACATTAGCATGTTTATCTAAAGCTGGGGCTGTCCTTTTAAAATATCCCCATCCCCATGTACCGTTGTTTGGTTTGTGTCGTGGAGCAGCCTTGGTACACGGCCAACTGGATTTCTTAGGAATGAAAGGAGACCCAAAGATCTTCTGTAAAAGTGCACCCAATACTCTCCAGTCAGTAACAGAAACAGAGATGTCAGCGGGCTGCACCTACTACTAAGCCCTCTAGTTTATACCATGCACCAACAGGCAGGCTCTTGACACGTTACAAGCTCCCATGATACCGTGACATGCTTCTTGTGTCAAATAGCTTTTGTATCATCACATTTGCTGCTGAATGCCATCCCTCAGATCTTTGTAACTACATCGCATCTTCTTCAGCAATCAAACTTTTCTTTTGCATCTTCTTTTCATTATTTACCCGCTTTACTTTCTCTCCCCTTGCCGACCTCTTTCTGAGCCTTCTGTACCTTCTACAAAACCCCGCTGGTTTGGTTTTTAATTGTTTCTGCCTTCCCGTTGCTCTTTCTCTCAATGGAAACCTCAAGCCCCTCACTGTCCCCTTATACTGCTGCTGCCATTACAGGCACACCATTACCCGCTACTTCTCACCTGCCTCACCAAAAGGCTTTAGTTCTAGGCTTCTCTAGGAACAATATGTCATTGTTTGTAAGACAGCTTTTCTCACCCATTTCTGTTTAGCTGACATTCCTTACATTCCCGTTTCTGGTCTCTTCCTCGAGTGGCTTGCCCTGCTAACACACGTTCCCTAGGGTGGCATATGGTAGAGAGCTGGATTGAGTGGGCGTTGATCCTCTAGCCCAACGCAGCGCGTCTCTGAATAGCTACCTTCAGCCTCAGCACAGGGGATCGGTATGCATGGCGTCTGCGTGCTAAAAGCTTTGTGGGTGGGAGGGTGGAGGTAGTTTCTGGGACCTGATTTGAGGCAGGAAAGGTGGGCGAAATGAAGCATTGATAGCACACCAGGAAGTAACAGGAAGGTGTGGTAAATGAGATGCCTCAGCAATAAGCCTAGGCACAGAAAAGGGGGATCATTTCTTAAAAGGAGAGAGGGAACGACAGATTTCCCTATCTTGGGGGGAGGAAGAAGAGGTTTCCTCTCCTGAATGAGGGAGAATTGTTTTCCATCCTGCGAGTCCTTATCGTTTGCACTGCCTGTCTAACCCTTACAAAGTCATATTCTCTGCTACACCAGGAGCACAGACAGACACTGTAACTCTTCCCTGCCACCTTCTAAAAAAACAGACAGCAAGCAAACCCCTCCCATGCTCACCCCTCCATCCTGCTGAATGATGGGACTGCAGCCCTTCATCAGCTATAACTTTCCCTGGCAAGCCACTCAAGACATATGAGGTCTTCTGGGGGCTGCTCAGACATCGAATCATAGAATCATTCAGGTTGGAAAAGACCCTTGGGATCATCGAGTCCAACCATCAACCCCACTCTACAAAGTTCTCCCCTACACCATATCCCCCAACACCACATCTAAACGACTCTTCAGGGATGGTGACCCAACCACCTCCCTGGGCAGCCTGTTCCAGTGTCTGACCACTCCTTCTGTGAAGAATTGTTTCCTAATGTCCACTCTAAACCTACCCTGTTGCAGCTTGAAGCCATTCCCTCTTGTTCTATTGCTAATTACCTGAGAAGAGACCAGCACCAACCTCTCTACAATGTCCTTTCAAGTAGTTATAGAGAGTGATGAGGTCTCCCCTCAGCCTCCTCTTCCTCAAACTAAACAGTCCCAGCTCCCTCAATCGCTCTTCATATGATTTATTCTCCAGGCCCTTCACCAGCTTTGTTGCCCTCCTCTGTACCTGCTCCAGCACCTCGATATCTCTCTTGTATTGAGGTGCCCAAAACTGGACACAATACTCCAGGTGTGGCCTCACCAGTGCTGAGTACAGGGGGACACGTCACAGACGTATCCGACAAAAAAAAGCAGAACGGGTTTAGAGAGGGAACAAATAAAACAGAGAGGCTTGGCAGTCTATTGCTTTTCACCTACCACGTCACATTTGCCACACAGCAAAAGACAATTACTACACCCATTCCACTCAGTTTGCTCCTGGACACACAGCACTGCAACAACCCACTGCAGTGAAAGCATCACCTTGAATTCATGGGCCGGGCTGGGAGTGCCAGCCCCTTGCAGGGTTAGGAAAGAGGAGGCCATAGGGATGGCATTCTCACAATAAGTGAAAGAAGTTGCTAGCAACCTCTCTACTGAGGTGGTCAAACTGTCTAGCCCAAAGGCACTACAAGATCCATACAGCCAGGTCTCTTCTTATCTTTATTCTTTGCTTTGTCTGCTTTGTACCTCCTGAAATCACGCAAAACATTTCAGTGTTATTACTGCTCTATCGCAAACCTTTAATGTCACATGGTTTGGAAGGTAAAAAACAAAAAACAAACAGCAAAAACACCCAAACTGGGAATGACACTGAAATGAAGAAGAGCCTCTATGTCTACCTATTAACAGTATGGAATAAAAATCCTAGTGCAATGGAAAATTGTCCCAAAAAGCACTAAAGAATGAGCTTGAGTACTGGAATTGGTCCAATCATGACTAAGGAGTTCAGTCTTGGTTAATTTTCGGCCAGAAGAGGCTGGTAAAGCTTCTAAAGCACCTTTCTGCTCTTGAGCTCATGGGCATGGAAACAACCGAGACATGGTGGTCAAAGCAGGTCTACTTCTTAACTCCAAAGTGCTTGGGATTGCTATAGAAGTAAATATAGAAGTAAATCTGGACTTGAATTGTATCTCTGCCCTGTATGAAGGTGATATACTTGCTTGTGATGCAAAGAAGAAAGGAAATTCTTTATTTCTCCAGGCAATTCCTAACACAGCTTCCTATTTTCCAGCCAGAAAGTTACCATAGCTTATTACACTTATTACATTTTTATTGTTATTTCAAAAGAACTACTGAAATGTACATGTTTATCAAATTCCGTGCATCCAACACTATGAGCGATATAACTACAGTTTGTTATGGGGCTACACAAAACTCCTCAGCACTATAATTTCCTTAAGAATTAGCTCTGCCATCCACTGAGTAAACAGAGCATCTGCATGTCATTCCTCTGTCCTTCTTGCACTCATCCCCCTTATCAATAGCCAGCCTGCTGCAATCATGTCCATGTTGAAGCTAGAAGAGATACTCTGTCCATTAGTGTGAAGGTACTGCAAATAATTCAAATAAACATGCAGCAACAGAATGTAGTTTCATTCATTTGTAAGGTCCAGTAAATAACAGTTGATGAATTTATACCAAATATAAATACAAGCCCTTCACAATGAAGTACCCTCCCTATATGTCAGGAAAAGTTGCAAGACACTTAATATGCAAAAATCTCTATTCATTCGGAAGACTGAAATCCAACTTAGAAAAAAGGGGTGCTGGTGACACAGGAGGAATTCAAGAACTCCCTTGAGCTCCCTTTAATTGAACAAATCTCAAATTCACACCTGCAAACATAAGAAATTCACATGTAACAATGAAGATATTCCGGGTCTCCTAGGGAAATGAGGAGGAGATGGAGTGGGTGTCAGCTGCCTACTCTTGGCTCTCGATCCTTGAGGTCTACTCATTCTACTAATTTCTCATTATTAGGCAATGTTTTGCAATTGTCTGTGGGAACCAGAATTATGACCCATTTATTTCTGCACTGCAAGGAGAAGCAAATCCAGCACTGACCTCAGCCTATCTGTAGCACCCTATATGGAAGGGTTAAATCAGATATAAACAGCCTTTTCCTGACACAGCAGTCATCTTTTAAGAAGGTGCATATACACTGTGAACACGTAAAAACTGCAATAGGAGGTAACAGCTTTCAAGGAGCACCACTATGGTTTTGCCTTCCCTCTGATATGTTACCTACGGCGGACATGGACTACAAAGAACAGTCGGCGTGACCCCTAAAGAAAAGGAGTCATACAGCCACAGAAATTTTGGGAACCACTCTTTCCAGGTATGCCTCCTTTCTGTCCAATACTAACCATTACAGTGACCCCAACAGATGTCTGGAGGGATGTCATAAAGAAGAGTTTGCTGCTGATACTGGCCTGCCTTTCTTGTAACGCCTTTCTTATCAGACTACCAGAACATTCTATGTTCCTAGTAGATACTGTTCCAGAAGAGCACTGACATATCAGTTTCAGCCAGGTAGTGCTTCAGATGGTTAAGTAATAAGTTCCCTACAGGCTAACAAAGAGATATTTCTACCTGAGGCAAATGACAACAGGCTCCATGACTATCAATCAGGGTCAATCTTCTATCAGTTGATGTTCTTTTTTACAGTAAATATACAGGGTATATTGTCTACCTGTTTTGAGTTGCAACATGACCAAAAGCTGCTTACATCTAGAAGTACACCCTAGCATTGTCATTACGCACGTGAAGGTGTTACTATTGCTAAAATTATTCCTCTGACTCCAGCTGTAGGGCTCCCTGGTATTTTTATGCAAGTTTGCCGTGCTACAAAGACAGCAAAGCAGACTGATCTACTTAGAAAAGCCCTGTAAGTCAATGACACCAAGAGAGCAAACCTGGGCTGACTTCCCAGCATCTCTTAACATCCAGGAGTACCTGGATGATCTTTTGCAGGGTAAGAAAGTTTTTCAAAGAGGACTGACCAGAACATTCTGCACTTTGGTAATTCCGATGTGTGTACCCACAGATGAAAACTACTATGAATACCTCTTTTTCGATTAAACTTTTACCAGCTATAGCAAAAAAAAAAAAAAAAAAAAAAAAGGCCCTTTTGGGTTTTGCTTCTATCTTCTCAATATTTCAACCTCACATTGAGCAAACCCCTCACTTGACTGCTACTGTAGGGTGAAATAATCTCTGGTGGGTTTATTTCGATTTTTATTAAGAATGAGATTCATGCCTCACTTGTGAAAAATCCTCCAAAAGGCCAGAATAACCTTAAAGATCATCTGTTGCAATGTCAGGTGCAATATTTATTTATGGAAACCACACTGTCTGCACACACTAAAGTGCAAATATCCACTCCTCTGCATTCACACTCTAACTGATCTATGCTATGTCTGCTGCTCTTTAGGTCTGCACAGATCCCACCTATGCCACTACACTGATCAGTGTTTATATCTGACCGCAGTAAGATTGTGCTATTTATGGTTTATCTTTGGACATCAACAGTTTAATGATGAAAACATTGAAGAAGTATGTTTAAGTATTGTATCACTCATTAGGATGACTGTAACACATTTAGCTGTGACCACACGCATTATTGTTTCTACACAAGATAAATGCAACAATTACAAAACCTTATTTATCATATCCTGTAGCTTACAACAGGCTTGAGCCTTTTTATCACAAAAATGGGAAGTCCACTACACGTTCTGACTACATTTGTTTGATTCAGCAATGTACCCACCAGATGTGTAGGCATTACATGACTGTAAGTACCTCATACACTGTCAATATAAATCTTACATATAGTTTGCGTATCATCGATGCTGAATCATAGAATCATAGAATGGTTAGAGTTGGAAGGGACCTTAAAGACCACCAAGTTCCAACCCCCCTGCCAAGGGCAGGGACACCTCCCACCAGACCAGGTTGCTCAAAGCCCCATCCAGCCTTGCCTTAAACCCCTCCAGGGATGGGGCATCCACAACTTCCCTGGACAACCTGTTCCACTGCCTCACCACCCTCACAGGAAAGAATTTATTCCTAATATCTAATCTAAATCTCCCCTCTTCCAATTTAAAACCGTTACCCCTTGTCCTGTCACTACACTTCCTGACAAGGAGTCCCTCTCTGGCTCTCCTGTAGGCTCCCTTCAGATATTGGAAGGCTGCTATGAGGTCTCCCCGGAGCCTTCTCTTCTCCAGGCTGAACAGCCCCAGCTCTCTCAGCCTGTCTTCATAGGGGAGGTGCTCCAGCCCTCTGATCATCTTCGTGGCCCTCCGCTGGACCCATTCCAACAGGTCCATGTCCTTTCTATGTTGAGGACTCCAGAGCTGGATACAGTACTCCAGGTGGGGTCTCACAAATGCAATAGAATAATTTGTCAATGCCCAATATTTATTGCATTGATTAGATGCATAAAATTTTCTCACAGTTCTGGCTCAGGAGTGACTGCAATCACAGCACAGGGTCCTCCAGGGCAATTCCTGTAAGATGTCAGCATTTGGGTCTGCTTTCATCATCTTCTCCACAAACAGCTATGGAAGCTGGTCATACCCATCTGTTCTTCTTGTCTCCACCATGGCAATGTGGACCATAATGGATCCATTTGTTGCAATCTATTGCACTTATTCCCCACTTGTTTAATACCACGTGGCCCACAATGCAAGAAATACATACTGGCTCGTTCCCATTAATCTTGTCAACCATTCTGTATCATCCGGAGACTTGTCACCCCCACATTCAGAGATCTAGATAATTTATGAGTGTGTTGAGAAATAAAAGTCTTAGCTAGTCCCTTTCTCCACTGTGACAATAGGTAAGAATCACAATTTTCCTCTTCTAAATATTGCCACCGTTCAAATATATTTAAATAACACTGACTGATTTTTATTTAGATAAAAATATGTCAGAACTAAATCTTGCCAACAAGTTTTAAGGGAAAAGAAACTGCACTGAAAAGGTTAATTTTATATGCAACCTGAAAATACATGCATGAGACCCCAAAATCATGGAAACACCTCTTGAAGGACCACAGCATACACCCTATTTCAAGAGTCAGGAAATGAATGTCTTAGGCTTAGAGTATGCTCACCTATAGTGCTGGTGAGGGATGAAATAAAACATTTGCTCTCCCTGAATTGAAGGGGAAAAACTCCTGGAGCCTTTAGACTGGATCTCTGATCATGTTTCAAAGAATGCTGTTGCTTTTAACTCTTCCTTCCTGAATTTTTTTTTCTAGAGCTTTCTTCTAGCTGATACGGTCAGGAAAACCTGATAGGATGTGAAAAAATAAGTTACTACAAATATTAAAAAGAAGTGAAATGTGACTACTGAAAAAAGGCAAAACACACATTCTGCTAACTCAGTCTATGTCTTAGGAAGAAGTGGTACAATTTACCACTGTCTGATCACTGTTCAGCATTATCATTTTATTAGGTTACTAACTCAGAAGGTCCCCTAAACAGTGCAGTGCACCTCCAGACATAATTAAAGCTGCATGTCCTGTTTCAAAAGGTACAACCTCGTTACAGACAGGAGCTCAGCCAGTGCCATGCCTTTTAGTATTGCAGGCTGGCGTGACACCATCCTCCTACTCCCAAAGACATGAAGACAGCTTGCTCGACCCACGCTCCCCGCTGGATGACACTGGCCAGGCAGCTCGCTTTAAACGCTGGTTTGATGCTTGACTAAAGCTCGTTGAACAGAGCAATGAGGCACTTTCTGTAAGAACAGATCCTGGCTTTCGGCCTGGAGTATGTCAGGTCCTGGAGCCTGCAGGCAGGTGACGGGCAGACATCACTGAGGGCAGGACACCTCACAGAATCACAGAATCACAGAATCTTCATGGTTGGAAGGGACCTTTGAGATCATGAAGTCCAACCACAAAAAAAACCCAACAAAAAACCAAAAAAAACCCCAAAACACAGACACAAACCAACAATCTCGGGCACTAGACCATGCCCTGAAGTGCCACGTCTACACGTTTCTGAAATCCCTCCAGGGATGGTGACTCCACCACCTCCCTGGGCAGGCTGTTCCAGGGCCTGACCACCCTCTCAGGAAAGTCATTCTTCCCGATATCTAATCTAAACCTCCCCTGCCCCAACTTCAGACCATTTCCTCTGCTCCTGTCATTATTCCCTTGGGAGAAGAGGCCAACACCCACCTCTCTACACCCTCCTTTCAGGGAGTTGTAGAGGGCAAGGAGGTCTCCCCTCAGCCTCCTCTTCTCCAAACTAAACATGCCCAGTTCCCTCAGCCTCTCCTCCTATGACTTGTTCTCCAGACCCCTCACCAGCTTGGTGGCTCTCCTCTGGACACGCTCCAGCACCTGCGGGCAGGTGAACGGGCAGACATCACTGAGGGCAGGACACCTCACCCTGCCCTCAGGAACAAGCCCTTGCTGCTGCACCTGCAAGTCCTTCCCGTGAGACCCGGGGTGGGCTGAACAGCCTTCCCCAACCCGAGCGTTGTTTCACCTTAAGGGTAAAAACAAAACAGAAACTTAAAAGTTAAGAATTTACAGCATTTAAGGCAAACCGAAAGGGCTGGTTTTGCAGCGAGCCCCGCCGGGCAGGAGGCGGGAAGAAGCCGGGAGGGCTGCAGCGGGAGCGCAGGGCGAGGCCCGCCGCAGCCCCGGGAGGGGACCCCGCCGGCTGCCTCCTCTCCCCGCCGCTGCCCCCTCAGGGGTGATATGTGCCCGGCCCGGCCCTGCCCTGCCGCCGGCGGCCGCTGGGGGCTCCCGCCGCCGCGGCGCGGCCCGCCATTGTCGGGGGCATGGAGGGCGAGAGCACGTCGGCCCTGCTCTCCGGCTTCGTCTTCGGCGCCCTCGCTTTCCAGCACCTCAGCACCGACTCGGACACGGTGGGTGCCGCGGGGCCCCGCCGCCGGGAGGCAACGGGGCAGGGCTGGGGGCATGGCGGGCGGGGGAAGGAGGGGCGACGGTTGGTGGTTGGTTATGGCGATGCTCGCCGCCGGGCCTCCCCCGGCCCAGACGGGGGACCCCGCTGCCGGGGCGGGCTCCACGGCCACCCGGGGCGGGCTCCACGGCCACCCGGGGCCTCGCGGCATGCTGTGCTGGAAAACGGGTTTTGCAGCCTGTTCCCTCCCTGCTCCAATGGAGGTTGCTTTCCGTGCTGACTAACGCAGGGGAATTGTGGGGTTTTGGGTTTGTGTTTGGTTTTTTTTTTTTTCTTTTAAAAAGAGGAGGTGTGGGCCACCCGCCGGGCGGGGTCTGCCACGGAGTGAGCGAAATGGGGGTCATTTCTTCTGGCCTAAGGCTCGGGGGCGGGCACCCCCTGCCCTGCCGCAGGCTGCTCACTTGTGCATGAAAACGCGAGGGATGGAAACCAGCTGAGTACACATTCCAGCCTTTTTTTTCCTCCTTTTCTTAAATACAGGCACGTATTGAAAAATGAACGCTACTACTCCGTTTAAAAAAAAAAAAAAAAAAAAAATTCATTTTGACAGCTTTTTTTTTTCTTCTGAACACAGCCTTTAAATAATAGACAATGTCCTGTTCAATGCTACTGTTAAATATGAACTTTTTTTTTTTTTTTCTTCCCTATAAAGGAAGGTTTTCTCCTGGGAGATGTGAAAGGTGAAGCCAAGAACAGCATTACCGACTCACAAATGGATGATGTTGAAGTTGTTTATACAATCGGTTAGTCTGTCCACATTTCAGGCAATACACAGCTGCGTGCTTACAGCCAGATCAAAGCTGCTAGACCCTGGGGTCCATATTGACGTAAAAAAAAAAAAGCCCACACACGAAAGGGTTATTTTATAACATTAATCGCTAAACAATTTTACAAATATAATAATTTAACAAAAATACTAGTTCTTAGTTCCTCAAATAGCTCCTCTTTGCCAAATATCTTGTCACATTATAGGTAATTTAGGGCTTAGGCTGCTTCTTTGTCTTGGCCACGTCACAAACTCTCCTGGGACTACAGTTGCCCTGGAAAAACTTGGCTTATTTTGATGATGTGAACTATAATGCGTTAGCACCTATTACCTAATTTGGAACTTACAAATACTGTGTGTGAAGGCTGCAAACTATTCATGTATTTCACTGAGCAGACGCCAGATGCATTTTTCTTTATAGTCTTCATGGGACTGGAGTATAAGTACATTTTATACTAGCCCTTAACAAAAACGTCTGTATACACATGCACACATTTAACTCCATTCTTTTAAAATGCAGTTACACAAAAAGAAACAGAACAAGGTAATACAGTACATACCATCTTTCCAATCTTCCTGAAAATACAGTAGGGAGAAGTTGCATCCCATTTGCTAGTTTTACTGTAGGGTACAATTAAGGTATAACAGTTTCGTCCACTGAGCCTTGAAGCTGAAGCAAAAATGTGGGGAATTTTTTGTGGTGGCATTGATCAAGTCACCCAGAATCTTGCCACACGCAGAGTTAGTTGCTCCAAAGTTTGGAGCTTCCCTTAGTTAACTTGTGAAAATGGAAGTAGTGGAGAATTTATGAAAAGGATTTAGAACACTGTTAGATCACCTAATGTTCTTTTTTTTTTTTTTTGAGGTAGCCAGCTTTCCAGTTACCATCTACTCTATGAGTTTCTGTTCTTCAGCCTCATCTTTCTTACTAACAGCATCCGTGCTTTGCTGCAGAATAACTGAAGTGAAATCCTCCTGAACTCAACAGAAAGGAGGAAAAACTACAGTGCTCAATTCGATTTTTCACTTGACAAAACAGAAAAATGTTTTTAAGACATAAGTGGTTCCCTTTACATTTGAAAAATTAGAGTCTTTTAAAAAAATATTTCCTTAACCTTATTTAATTAGATGCTTATACATTTGATTTTAAGAAATTATATTATATAGTATTCTTTCGTGGTTCTTGTACCAGTTTAATTCTGATCATAGCATACAGAAGAATATACATCTTGAACTGATAAACCCAGAGTAATATTACCTTTCTCTTTCCAGATATACAGAAGCATATTCCATGCTACCAGTTGTTCAGGTAAGAATCTTAAGCAACAGATAAGAAAAAGTTAAAATGAACCTTACCTTGAATTCTTTAAAGTTACATTATGTTACTGAGAAAATAACTACAGGAGCCGTATCACAGAATGATATGGGGTTAGAAGGGATCTCTGGAGATCATCTCTTCCAACCCCCTGCCAAAGCAGGTCCACCCAGAGCAGGTCCCACAGGAACGTGTCCAGGTGGGTTTGGAATGTCTCCAGAGAAGGAGACTCCACCACCTCCCTGGGCAGCCTCTTCCAGGGCTCTGCCACCCTCACAGGAAAGAAGTTCCTCCTCATGGTTAGGTGGAACTTCTTGTATTCAAGTTTGTGCCCATTTCCTCTTGTCCTGTCCCTGGGCACCACTGAAAAAAGACCAGCCCCGTCCTCTTGACACCCTCCCTTTAAGTATTTATTGGCATTGATCAGATCCCCCCTCAGTCTTCTCTTCTCCAGACTAAAAAGACCCAAGTCCCTCAGCCTCTCCTCCTGAGAGAGATGCTCCAGGCCCCTCATCATCTCTGTAGCCCTCTGCTGTACCCTCTCCAGCAAACTTGGAACTTTGGAATTTTAATATCAACTCCTTGGAATTACAGATGCAAAATGCCTTACGTTATTTTTATTTTGGTTCTTCATGGTTTTTTTATGGTGTTTGTCTATGCATATAGAAATAGAGATATGGCATACTGCACCTTCAGGTGAGCTATGATACCATATAAACTACAGAATAACGTCAACAATTTAATAATAATTATAATGCTTTTCTAAAAGCATACACCCCAACCCTTCACCCTCAAAAAAAAAAAAAAGAAAAAGGTAGCATCAGCAGTAGACTTCTAAGTGGGCCAGAAAAAGAAACAGTTGTTAGCGCCATGGGAAGAGTAGTTTCAAGAACTCAGTTCTGTCATAGATGGAAACACAGCTGTGCAGGTTTACACCCCTAAAAGGGGAGAATCACAACATAATCTCTTTCTCAAATCTTTCTGAAAATTAATAAACCCTGATGTAATTAGAAAGGCATTTCATACCAAACTGAAGGCATCTCACTATTTTGTAGTTGCAAGGACACAGATGCTACCTTTAAGTTGTGTTGCAGTAGCACTGATGCCAGAAAGAGCATCTGGGCTGTACAAGACCACATACACACAATACACAGCTGTTTGAGTAATTAAATTAACTGCACTGGCCTAGCAGACAAGCTGTGTCAGCATATCTTCATGCTTACCAGGGGAAGAAAAGCTATTAAAGTGAGACGACTGCCAGGGAAGAATTATTTCTACAGTAGTATTTTTTTTCCCCCTCTAATTATCCTAATTTTCTTCTAGCTTTTATAATTCTGCAGGAGAACTGAATGAACTTGCCCTGAAGAAAATACTATCGGGCTGTAAGAAGGTATTTTATTTTCAAACCTAAACCATACCAAGGATGTCACTCAGATTTTGGGGGCTGTTCTGGATACCTCTTTTATCAAGGTGTTTTTGTGGGGTTTTTTTCCCCCCTCTCCTCTTTTTAAAAAGTCTTGTATCTAGTCCCTCACGCTGCTGGTCAGAGCAGCTGCATCATCTTTTTCCCCTGAAAGAATAGTTTAGATTATTTTTTTACTGGGGTTTGCCTACATATATGTCAACTTTATTTTTTCTTACTCATTTCTCAAACAGTTCAAGTATCCTAAAGGAATTCTACTGATTTCTAGCTTAAGATCAGTTGAGATCAGCTCACTCAAGTGGTTAAGAGCCACTTGACCAAAAAAAAATAATTTAGTCTTCTCCACAGAAGTTTCACAAGGAGAAAGCAGAAGCTGGGAAGCAACAAACAGCAAAATAGCAGAACCAAGTTTGCAGAGTTTCAGCTCAGAAAACAGGCCAGTTCAACACATGGTTTTGAAGGAAAAAGAAAGTTGACATACTGGCATTAGGCTTAGATGTTTTAAGGGTTTCAAATTAATTGCTTGAATACGTACACGTCATTGAACAATTCAAATTCATGACTTTGTACTGACTCTTTTAACTTGCTTCAATATGACACGCAGGGACAGCACGACTCAACTCCAGTAATGTATCTTCTTCTGCCTGCAGAGTGTAATAGGATGGTACAAATTCAGACGTAACACAGACCAGACCATGACATTCCGGGAAAGACTTCTTCATAAGAATTTACAGTCACATCTATCAAATCAGGGCCTCGTCTTCCTTTTATTAACCTCTAGCGTGATGACAGAAAGTTGTTCTACTTACAGACTGGAACACGCCTTACACCGGCCACAGGAAGGGTAATTGGTTTGTTCTGTAGTTTTAATAAAGCAGTAGCACAGCACATGCTATCATTTGGAAGAGATTGTTTTTTTTCTTTGTTGCAACTGAGTTATTGCTAACACTGTTTATTTTAGCCTTAAAACTTATACATTAAACAAGATTATTCCTTATATTGCTAGACCTCAGTTGAAATCTTACCCCAGAGGTCTGATCAGGGATTTGCCTTTATAACTATCTGTAGTGCTGTGTCAGTGGTCAGACACTGTCAGTTCGTTCATGCACATAAGCTGTTCTTCATCAGTTTGGTTTTGTGTGTAGGACTTCAGTGATGCCTGGCATTTAAATTGGTGGTGATTTTCAGTTATCTTCAGAGATACGCTTCCCATAGGCTAGGTTAACAAGCAAGTACTGCATTATTGTGCGACTCAAAACCAGAAATGGGAAAAAACTGGAGGCATTGCTCAGTTTTGTTGCTCTTGCAGTTTACCTTTTGCCATCATTTATATGTGATGTGATACATTCAGCAAGACCTAACTATATTGTAAACCTCCATCTGGGATGCTTAATAGTCAAGAACCTTTAACTATCAAAGAGGCCTTTGGGTGTTAATATGTCATGTTCTCATACTTCTGCTTCTTAAGTCTTTTCCAGAAAGTCCCTTTGGTGGTTACCAACTTGGGTATGGCAGAACAGCAAGGTTATAGAACAGTGTCTGGTTCCTGTGTATCTTCTGGTTTTGTGCGAGCAGTAAGACAACACAGGTACAATATATGCCATATTTACTGATAGCTGTAGCTTTCAGTTAAGATCGGTATAGTTATCTGTCGTGGTTTTGACCAGATTAACCAGAGCGACAGATGGCCCCTCCCCCCCCCTAAGGAAAAGAGAGGAGAGGAAGAGATAAAAAAAGATTTATGAGTTTAGAAAAAAACTAAACTACTTTAATGAAAATATTAATAAATAATGAAATAATAAATAATAAAATAAAAAAGAAAAGAGAAAAAAAAATATATACAGTATATACAAAACCATATCAAGCTCCCAGGGTGATGATCACGTCACCGGCAGGCACAAGGGAAAAGTCCCAGGCTGGACTCGGTGATGGACAGGAGCTGGATTCCGGATCTGGAGTCAGGATTGCTCGGATCGGGATCAAAGGCAGATGAACAGACAGGGTCCTCCTCAGATGTCGGCCATTGAAGGAAGAGAGATGATCCTTTGATCCCTCAGCTTTTATACTGAGCATGATGCAGATGGGATGGAATACCCTGTTGGTCAGTTTTGGGTCACCTGTCCTGTCCGCTCCTCCCTACAGGTGTGACCCCTCTACGCTTTTCCGCTTCCGACCCTCCAACGGGGCAAATAACAAATTTACCTGACCTTGGTTGTTATAGCAATAAGTATAAGCAAGGGCCTCTCTGCACAGCGTTCCTTGGTATTATCAGGTCTTATCACTATGAGAGCGAGCAGTTTCTGAACAATATGCTGTTAATTTCAGAGTTTAGTTAGTTAGAAGAGGCCCAGCTAAGAAGGTAAAATTACTGAACAGAAAATTAGTTCTGTTTTACCTCAAACCAGGACATTATCTTTCTATAAAAGTATTTAAGTGCTTTTACAAACGCTACAGCCATACTCTGCTCACTTGTTGACCTGTTCTCTGCAATTACTTATGTTTCCAAGGTACCTGGAAATTAGTTAAGTCCCATACTTTGCCATGAGAGCAACTGTTTGTCTCAACATAGGCACCTAGTGCTGAAGCTCAAAATGCTTCTTTATTCGTTATAGCTCCTACTAGGTAAGCACTAGGATCATTAACTTGCAATTATACAATTATATTCTTGGTCTACAGGTCAGAATTCTTTTCTGAAGATGGATCCTTACAAGAGGTTCATAAGATAAATAAGATGTATGCCACCTTGCAGGAGGAACTGAAGGTAAGTCAGGCATTCCTGCCTATACCGTCACCTTCAGCAGTACTGCAAAGCCTAGTCTAGCAAAGGGTACACCATCTTGCACTAAATGAGAAATAAAGCTGTGTCTTGGAAGCACGTATTGAAAGATCACGGAGTTCCATTTACTATTAGCTGTACACCAAGTTCTCAAAGTTGAAGACTTAAGTTTCCATTTGATCAAAAGTATGCTGATAAATCCTCAAGTCCAATGATAATTCTCACAAGAGGATTATTTTGAAGGAGCGCTATCTGTAGTTTGTCAGAGCTCCTTTGCTTAGATGGGAACAAGTAAAATATCTTGCACCTCATTCAACACAAGGTTTAAGTTATCTCTAAAATCCACCTCAAGCTCATTACTTAAGCTTTTTAATACTTTGTGTCCAACTTCTAAAATCATGAATACCTTTAAGGATTTTGCAACACTGTTAAAGTCAGCTTCTGTGAATACTGTTAATTCCATCTCATGCTCTCTGCTTTGTAGAAAATATGCTCTACAGTAGAAGCCAGTGAAAGATCTGTAGAGAAACTTTTAGCAGAGGTGAGCCAATTAAAAGAAGAAGTAAAGAGGAAAAAGCAACAAAGTCTTTCAGGTAAGTTAAATAAATGCAATGCCAATCTTAGTTTAGTAAGACTTCCAAAGTTGATTGAATTGGCAGAAGCACAAAACACTTCTTGAACTTGATGCAGCCAAAACAGTAGAACTGTGCAGGAGGGATGGCAACTCAAGTTTTGTGTTTTTTTTTTTTTTTTTTTCCAGAAGACAAAGACTACCCAGGAGAACCAAAGGAGAATGTTCTCCTTTGTCAGGCCCTGCAAACATTTTTCCCCAATTCTGGACTTCAGACATGCATTGTTTCCTTTAAAGGCCAACAGATATCCAAGAACTGCTGTAACACTGACCATAATATTAATGTCATGGACAAACTGACTCTCATGGTAGAGGAAAGAGACTGCACTGAAGCTGAAACAAGACACCTAACCAAGCGTAAAGTCAGAGGGACCACAACGGGATCAAAGTCATTCAAGAAATCAAGATCGCTGCAGCTTCATCAAAAATTACTTCGAGACCAAGAGGACAGTGACCAGGAAAGGAAGCTTATGCTGAGTAGCACTGAAACAGATGAGGACATGTTGGAAAAAATTAGAGACACAAATGAATACCCACACTCTCCTACTTTCTGATCTGTTAATGACTTGGCCGTATGATTTGGCACCAAAAGCTACTGCCAGTATATTCAAGTGACATAAGAATTTATAGCACTGCAGGGATTAAAAAAAAGAACAACTAACAAAAAAAACCAGTGGATTTTTGCAAGACATACAGGTTTGGGTTTTTTCCAATGCATAAATCCTGTTTGGCATAGAGACAAGTCCAGATGACATTCCTTCATTTTGCCTTCCAGAGTTAAATCTGTATTTGCTTTCTCAGGGTTTAAAGACTACTAGCAGGATGTTAGCAGTCATATAACCATATCACATAGTGCCTCAGAGTAACACAACTTCAAGCTGCTGTTGAAGCAGTACTACCCTTCCCTCAGCAGAAGCTGAGGCAGGGAGCATCAAATGAACACAGGTAACATGCTTAACAGAATTAGCTGTCTACATAACTTGCCACAATTTAAATACTTTCATTTATCCTTAGCTGTCTACTATTTGTTTGTTTTTAACTCCCCCTTCCAATCCATCAAGGGAAAAATCACCACCTGACCTTTAGCAAGACCTGCGAGCAGAGGAAGTGGTCCATACAGGTGCCAATTTCTACTGTTGCTTTCATCTTTCATACTTCCTTCAGACAGTTTTAGAGACTTGACACTTCATAAAAAAGCGACTGACATCCACCCTTCAGTCAGTGATGCATTATGCTAGCCAACCACATTGCCAGTAAAAAGGATCTAAACATGAAAAGCAGTTGTATTGTTTATTTCTTGATAGAATATCACTCTGGATACTTGATACTGCATATCTTGGGGTCTGTGAGAAATGACGGGTTCTTAAACATAACTGGCATAAATCCTGTAAAAAGATAAGATGAAGGGGTTTTTTAATAGGAAAGTAGACTTGACTTAAAAAAACTCAAGGGTGTAATCATACTTACCAAGCACATGAGCTCTTTTAATGGCTTTTGTGATTTCCTTCTGCTTCTTGTTGCACAAGCCTAAAGAGAGAAATCATTTTCAAGTCTCTTAAATCAACAATAACCAAACGATTAGCTTAAAGGGTAAAACTAGTATTACTGACAATTCCCTCTAGCTTTGCCTAAGTCTTCCTAGAAAAAAGCACTTGTGCTTATTCTGTTAAATACAAGAAAACCATATAATTAAGGGATATTTCCATTCCTTGATGAAGGCTACTAATTCTGAGGAATACTGTTACTACAAAATAGCAGCTGTTGGCAGCAGTTGCTTTTGGAAAGGTAACTGATACACAATCACTTGGACTCACAAGAACATTAATAGTAACCAGTAAATGATTTAACACTTCACGTACCTGTTATATGCCTGCCATAAATACAGCCCGTATGAGGAGAAACAAACTGGGAAAGAAGCTGTTTAAAAATTAAGAAACCCAAAGTCAGTTTAAGAACTTATTTTAGAGAGCTGTAGTTTGTTTTTCTACTTGCATTCTACTTTTCATTTTTTGATCTGTTTTTACAAAACTCAGTTCTACCTGGAGGCAGGAAAAAGCGTAAAGTTAGACAGGATTTTACATGCCATAACATTTAAGCAACATGACAGTGGAATTAGAATTGCGGGCTCATATTTGGTAAATAACAAGGCTGTAACACCTGCATACAGGACTAGTAGACTGAACACCTTATCACAATTACATTATTTGACCTGTAACTGCACATAGCTTTTACGTTTTAAACACCTACACGCGTGAATGCATTTTCATTTTGTATTTTTAGGGACTTCCCACACACACGTTTAAAAATAGTAAACCACCTGCCTTCATCGGAGGACAGGATTTTTAAACTCACCTGCACATTCTTGTAGTCCACATTTATTCCACATAAGACACATCTTTTAGGAGGCTCTTTATAGGGGTTCTCCATTTGTATGGGCTGAAATTACAGAATTATTAACATTTGTAAGCTTCACAAGAAAATAACGAATGTTTGTTATTTTCACTCTTCGGGCAAAGCATGTCTTGACACCAAAAGAGGTATTTAGTGCATTGTTGAAGTTTTTCAGTAACTTTCTTACCTCTATTTCTCTAACACACTGATTGGTACCTAGCAACCTAAGAGACTTCTCAGTGACAGGACCTTCTATATCTTACTAATAACGACAACGTAAATAAGTCCATTAAAGCCATCAATAAGATAGTGCTAACACCCTTCACTTAGAAGGCAGTATCGACAGAATTTGGTAGTAAAGGAGATGTAGTAAAGTAACGGCCAGAAGGAGCTCCTGTCTGCTCACCTGCTCGAACAGGGAGATCCCAAAAATATATCAGAATCACAGAATCTTTATGGTTGGAAAGGACCTCTGAGATCACGGAATTGTCAGAGTTGGAAGGGACCTCTAGAAATCATCTAGTCCAACTCCCCTGCTAAAGCAGGGCTGCCAACAGCACATCACTCAGGACTGCATCCAGGCAGGGCTTGAAGATCTCCAGGGAAAGGGACCCCACACCCTCCCTGGGCAGCCTGTTCCAGGGCTCTGGCACCCTCACCGGAAAGAAGTTTCTCCTCATATTTGAATGGAACTTCCCATGTTCCAGCTTGTGCCTGTTGCCCCTTGTCCTGTCACTGGAAACCACTGAAAAGAGTCCGGCTCCATCCTCCTTCAACCTACCCTTTAGGTACTTGTAAACATAGATAAGGTCTCCCCTCAGCCTTCTCTTCTCCAGGCTGAAGAGCCCCAGCTCTTTGAGCCTTTCCTCATCACGGAGATGCTCCAATCCCTTAATCATCTTAGTTGCCCTACGCTGGACTCTCTCCAGTAGTTCCCTGTCTCTCTTGAACTGGGGAGCCCAGAACTGGACGCAGTATTCCAGTTGTGGCCTCACCAGGGCAGAGCAGAGGGGGAGAATGACCACCCTTGACCTACTGGCCACACTCTTCCCTACGCAGCCCAGGATTCCATTGGCCCTCTTGGCAACAAGGGCACATTGCTGGCTCATGGAAAGTTTGCTATCCACCAGGACCGCCAGATCCTTCTCCTCAGTAG
This sequence comes from Numenius arquata, assembly GCF_964106895.1. NCBI lineage: Eukaryota > Metazoa > Chordata > Aves > Charadriiformes > Scolopacidae > Numenius > Numenius arquata. The sequence goes on along the minus strand of NC_133585.1, from coordinate 24,716,325 downwards.
AGCTTTCCAGAAGATCCACCCCTAACCTATATTGGTGCCTGGGGTTCTTCCTCCCCAGGTGCAGGACCCTACATTTGCCCTTGTTGAACCTCATGAGGTTCTTCTCTGCCCAGCTCTCCAGCCTGTTCACCAAGTCCAACCATCTCCTAAGCCTTCAAAGGCTCCTCAAGCTTCAGAACACAAACACCCAGCACCAAATCCTTGCAAGATACAAGCAAAAGGAGGAATTTCATTTTTTTGCAGACATAGACAGAATTTGGGCAGAGAAAGACTAACTTTTGAAAGCTTTTGCTGGTACTGGACAATACGTTTCTGACATAACCATGCCATATGCATTAAGTCTTCTCCTCGGCTATACACAAGAAACCAGTTAGTGCTTCCAAAGGTTTTGCTCTGCACTCGAGTTCCGGAGGGCGCCGTGAGCACGGTGAAGATATTGAGCCATAAACCAAGGGCGCCTCAGCTTCAACACCCGCCCACCGACCTCCACGCCGAGCTCCTGCTTAGCAGCACATCCCGAACCCAGCTCAGGTGTTTTTGGAGCCCGAGCTACGCCAAGGGCGCAGCAAAGCGTTTCCAGACACCCCCGCTGCCCAGCCGGAGCCCCTCCTCCGGGGGGAGGCCCAAGCGCAGGCCGCACCGGAGCTCTCCTCACCTGGTCGGGCCGCCCCTCATGTTGCGGGCGGCACGGCCGCTCCCACAGCGCCGCTGTAAGGGAAAGACCGACAGGGTTAGCGGCGGGAGAGACCGGCCCCACTGTGCGCGACCACCCCACCGGGACGGAGGCGGGGGGGAGGGGGTAGAAGGAACGTACCGGGCATCAGCCGCCGCCAGGCCCTCCCCGCCACTACCGCCCGCGCAGCCATCCCGCCCGCCCCAGCGCCCCGCCCGCAAACTACGTCACTTCCGCCAAACGTCACTGCCTCCCCAAACGCTATGCGCTGGCCAATGGGATCGCGGGCCGCCCTACTTGAGGCAGGCGATTGGCTGGTGCTCGGTGATGATCTCTGTACGTTAGTAGCTCGCTGGAGGAAGTGATGTTGGTGGCTGTTGCCGCAGGTGGAGCTCCGCTCTCCTTATGGCGGGCCCGTCTTTCTCTGTCGGCCCGGCCGGCCCTCGCCCTGCCCTGCCGCAGCCGTGACGATCTCCGCGCCGCTTTCCCGCAGCCCCCGTCTCACGGCGGAGGCTGACACTGCCCCCCCCCGCCCCCATCTCTTCGGGCAGGCGGCGATGGCCGAGCCCGCCCTGGCGGTGCGGAGGAAGAGCCGTCCCGGTTCCGCCCGCAAGCGGAGCCGGGCCCCGGTGCAGCCCAGCGCCGTCTGCTCGCCGGTGGTTCGCAAGAGACTGAGCTCCGGTGGCGGGAGGTCCCCGGCGGAGACCCCGGTGCGGGGATGGCGGGACGCGGGCAGGCTCCTGGAGCTGGCATGGAGCGGGGGGGGGGGGTGTGCTCTGCCTGGGAGGGTGCCTGACGCTAGTCAGGCCTTGCTTTGTGTGAGGGGGGGGGGGTGTTTTGTCTTAAACTAACTTTAAAAAGAATTTATCCCTACCAAGTAGCTCTGCAGGCATCACATCTTCTTATAGGTTAAGTCACTGAGTTTAAAGCCTGTGTTCTGTTACGCATCCTGGCCTGTGTCAGGAACAGCGTGGGCAGCAGGAGCAGGGCAGTGATGGTGCCTCTGTACTGGGCACTGGTGAGGCCTCACCTCGAATGCTGTGTTCAGTTCTGGGCCCTTCACCCCAGGAAGGACATTGAGCTGCTGGAGCGTGTCCAGAGGAGAGCCACCAAGCTGGTGAGGGGTCTGGAGAACATACGAGGAGAGGCTGAGGGAACTGGGCATGTTTAGTTTGGAGAAGAGGAGGCTGAGGGGAGACCTCATTGCCCTCTACAACTCCCTGAAAGGAGGGTGTAGAGAGGTGGGTGTTGGCCTCTTCTCCCAAGGGAATAATGACAGGAGCAGAGGAAATGGTCTGAAGTTGGGGCAGGGGAGGTTTAGATTAGATATCAGGAAGAATGACTTTCCTGAGAGGGTGGTCAGGCCCTGGAACAGCCTGCCCGGGGAGGTGGTGGAGTCGCCATCCCTGGAGGGATTTCAGAAATGTGTAGACATGGCACTTCAGGGCATGCTCTAGTGCCTGAGATTGTTGGGTTGTGTCTGTGGGTGGGGTGATGTGTGGTTGTGGGTGTTTGGTTTGGTTTTGGTGTTTGGTGTTCTGGGATTTTTATTTTTTGTTTGGTTGGTTTTGGTGTGTGTGTTTTGGTTTTTTTTTTTGTTGGTTGGACTCGATGATCCCGTCCAACCAAAAATATTCTGTGATTCTGTGACTCAAGCTAGGGTTTCCTTACGAATGATATCAGAAAACACTTAGCTTTTTTTATTAACTTGAGGAAGGCTTGTACCTGGTGTGTGCGTGCTGTAGGAAGTTACGCTGCCTTCTTGTGTTGGTGTTACTTTGGAGTATTGATGCTCATTGTTATGTTTTTACAGTGCAGTATCGATAGTGAGGAAGACATGTTTGGCGACTTCGACAGCTTTTGTGGAAATGATTCTTTGCTAGCTCAAGTTGAGGATATAGAGCACAAATACCTGCAGGATGAAAATGCAGACGCTAAAGCAGCTGGAGACATCATACTTGGGAATCTCAAGTCGGGAATTTACCAGAAAAAGCAAGATAACTTTTCTACTTCAGAAAATAAGATTGCCCTCAAAGCTGACAAAGAGGATACTTTCCAAATAAATGAAAATGACCCAGTGGATAGCAATCAAGAGCTGATAGAATCTGGTTTAGATGATTTGCCATCATCACAACTTTTGTATTTTGGGAAAACGGATGAACTTTCTTCTGGTTCTAGAATATCTCCAGTCCCAGAAAGGAGGAATAAATGTGTGAATTCTCGCTCGGACAAAATCAGGAGGCCATCATCTTTTTGTCCTGATACTGAACACAGAAACAGACCTACTGACTTTTCCTCAGACTCTAAGTGTGATTTATTTAAAACTGAGAGTCTTAAAGATCATCTGAAAAGTGCTATGACTGGAAATGCCAAAGCCCAGACTCTGCAGGTCTCTAAGACCAAGCAGCTTAAAGAAGCTGTTTTATCTGAAGAGATTTGTGTCGCTAGGAAGACTATTGAATCATCTTCTGTTGATATAGGCCCTTTTTATGGATTACCTAGCAAAGTTAAAGATCTGTTCAGACAGTTTCGAGGGATTGAAAAGCTATATGGTAATGTGACAAGTAGTTCTTTAAAAAAAAAAAAAAATTGCTAGTGTTGCCTGTTTTACTCATTACACTGTAAAATATTTAAGGTAATATTTAATCTACACAGTGTTGGAAAGCGGTTGTTTTGTTTTATTAAGTTATTATTTTGTGCTTTTAGATGAGTGGGAGAGGTTGATATGGCTTATAGAATACTTTGGAAGGCTTGATCACTGGAAGTGACCTTTTGGTGGTTTATTGAGGAAAAGCTCTCAAATGCAAAGCTCAAAGTATTTTATATGAATCAGAGGCATTTTGATACTGATTAACATGCCCCTACGGATTGCTAATAATTCTTTTTTAATTTTGCAGAATGGCAGCATGATTGCTTAATGTTAGAATCCCTACAGCAAAGAAAGAATTTAATATACTCATTGCCAACCAGTGGTGGAAAAACACTTGTAGCTGAAATAATAATTCTCCAAGAATTACTCTGCAGGCAGAAAGATGTTCTGGTGATCCTGCCCTATGTTGCCATTGTCCAAGAAAAGGTCTGGATATAGTGTTTCTGATGCTGCTTATCTTTTCTGATAATGCGTTGTTACTTGGCTGCTTTTAACACTAATTCTAGCAAATGCCGTGATTTTCATAAATATATATATATAGTGGGAAGTGAGTGACTTCTCTCCTGACTGCTGCTCTGAGGGCCAGTAACTGTAACAAACCAAACTTAAATTATGAGGTGAAGATGCTGAGTTATAAAGTGTGCTGAATTTTGAAATAATAGCTTTTTGCAATGTTATGTTTAGTTCTGCAGTCTTAAATCAGTGCTGCCCTACTTGCTGAAGAAGTAGTCTTGAAATAAAAACTCATATTTATTTGATATAAAGGAAAAGTTAATTTTAGAGAACAGATGTAGTGCAAGCTTGATAATAATTGTAAATAGTTCAGCTCTGCAGTTGGAGAAGGTAGTCTTAGCTAATGTGTTTTCACGAATGGAAACAGTTGATTGTGGTGTGGGTTGGTCACATGCATGTTGAGGCAGCTTTGAAATCCGAAATGAGTGTGAGTTTGTTCCCTAATTGATTTTTTTTTTTTTTTCTTTTACAGGTTAGGGGTTTATCAAGTTTTGGGATAGAATTGGGTTTCCTGGTTGAAGAATATGCGGGAAGTAAAGGAAGATTTCCACCAATCAAGAGGAGAATAAAAAAGTCCCTTTTTATTGCTACTATAGAAAAAGGACATGCTCTAGTGAATTCCTTAATTGAAACAGAAAGAATTAATGACCTCGGCCTGGTTGTAGTAGATGAGGTATCCTACAAGACTTACTGAGACTTATAATATGCAACTTTTTATATTTATAATACACAATTTTTAGCAAAGAGCAGGTTTTTTTGATTACTTGGTTTTGCTTTGAGTGTCTGTCGTTAAATTATTACTACTTAACTAGGTTTTGCCTGCTTTGGTACCTAATTCTGTAATATTGAAAGCTATTTTTCTTTAACTGAAGCATTTGTTGCTATATAAGGACAATAGATTCTATATTGAGATATCCACTGTGTTAGTGGTTGTTGATAAATTACTTAGTAGCTACTTGTCAATTAGACACCTCTAATAGATTAGAAAAAAATATAAATTGTTTTAATCATATGGAGTGTATTTTACGACTCAGAATTGAAGACAAGCATGAGACTTTGTGTCTGGTATTAATAATGACTAAAGGAAACATCAAAAAAAGAAAAATATTACTTAACATTTGAATGTGAGAATTGCCCCTTCTTCTGCTTCTTAGTGGTGCGGCTGAGTGATGTTCTTTAGGGTGATTGTGGGGTTGAAGGACATGCATAACATCTAACAGGGATGTTTAGTTCCTGGAATGCTTCAGGCTGACTGACTTTAACACAGTAGCTTCTAAACAGAAGGCAGCTTATAAATTAACTTCTACTTTTTCTGGTAGTAGCTGGCTGCTAGAAATTTTTTAATAATAAATTCTGCTATGAGTTTTTTCTTAAAACACCATTTGTTTAAAATTGCTTTAGACTGGTGCATTCAAAGATGTCCACACTGACTGTTTACTGTCAGGAGTTAACTGTTTGTGTCAGATATGGTTTGGTTAAATAGAAGGTAAATCTTGTTATCTACGTTTGCTCTTGGGTCTATTTTTCTGTGATTCTTAAATGTTGTTTCAGTGAGGCTATACTTCTGGAAGGAGCTTACCAGTCAAAATTTCCCAGAGGCATATGATGAGGAAGTCCAACAAAGACATTCCTGTAATATTTGTTTAGGACTATGTGATTTGGATTTTTTTTTGTAGAAATACTCTAAGTCAGTAATATTCTTGCATTTTCTTTTTGCCTTCTGTGCACAGTTGCATATGCTTGGTGAAGGAAGTCGTGGAGCAACGCTGGAAATTACCCTTGCAAAAATTCTTTACACTAGTAGTAAGTCATGGCTGCAGTTAATGTTATTAAAATATTGTAGTGATGGAATCTCTGGAGAGAAGTCATACTTTTGCTTTCTGGATTTGTGGTGTTCTGGCTGCTTTTGAAAAACGTGGCATGACTCCATGTATTAACTGTGTTTACTCATTTAAGTGTTAGTCAGTTGACCCAGTGATGATGGGCTGGGTGTTCTTGAAGCTTTTTTGATACTCCCTCTCTGAGAAATCCTGAGTATTGTCAAATGTCTTCCATTTCTTCAGAGGAGCCCCTTAGCCATTCCAATTAAATGCTTCTATAGAGAAGGATTCCTTTTTTATGTTTGTCTCAGATAATATTCCCTAGCTATATCCCCCCTCAAACCTACTACTTCGGCATTTAAAAAGACTAAGGATGAGGAAGCAGGCTTATGAATTAAATACTGAGCAAGAATTAAGAACTGCGAACATGACAATAAATTACTCTCAACTTCTGTTTTACAGAAAACACTCAAATCATTGGAATGAGTGCAACTTTAAATAATGTTGGAGACCTGCAGAAGTTCCTGCGAGCGGAGTACTATACTAATAATTTTAGACCGGTCTGTGTATAAGATAACATAAACTAGCAAAGAGATTTAAAATCATAGCGTATCTGTTTAGTGTCGCATCACAGCTTTTGTGCTTAATTTCACAGTGTAATGTAATATAATGCCTGCTACTGTTTGCAGTTGCACCAATACAATAAATAGCACTATCCACTTGTAAATGCACAAATGCCAGTACCTTTATATTGTCTTAAGCCATTTGTGTCATTTTAACTAAGCTAATTTCTAAATTACAGCTACTGTGATAATTCATTACAGCTCATTTGATAGAGTCAAAATCTGGACTACCAATGCTTGAATGCTATAATGACCATGGTTTATGAATAGTTCATGGGATAAAATGCTTGTCATGTTCTTTGTTATAATTAGACATGTCCTTAAGGCAAATAATTAAACCAATTAACTTTTAACAAAATTCTTGGAGTGGAATGTCTGCTTGTGTGCATGCCAGCATGTAGGTGAAATGTGATGCTTAGGGAAAAAAAATTAGCTGTACATCAGTAATCGCTTAATCTTTAGAGAAGACTTGGTAATTTAACTAAAGTTTCTGTTTACGGCTTTTGTCCCTCTAGGTAGAATTAAAGGAATACGTAAAGATACGAGACACCATTTATGCAGTTGACAGCAAAACAGAAAATGGCTTTACTTTTTCACGTCTCCTTAATTTCAAGGTAAAACTGTAGTGCTTCTTGGTTTCTTTGAATTATAATTAGAAATGTATTATTTTACAACTATTTGTTTACAGAGCTTACTTGATTTTCACTCCTTCACCCCTCTTTAAGGTAGAGGTTTCTTCAGGATTTTGACGTGTGAAGAGCAATGGGTTTGGGTATACCCAGTGCTTTATGCTTTTGGGTAGATTTTCTCAAAAACTGGTCACTCTTAGATGGTATTAAAAGAAGCCATCTATTTTTTTGGTTTTTGTCAGCTTATTACTGCCTACTAGGGATTCGTTTCAACCTTTAAAAAATAAAAATGTGTATTATGGTAGACTGCCAGTAGCACAAGTAACGTTGCTAAAAGAAATTGAAGTGTTATGGGGAAAACGCAAAGCGTTTGATTCTTACATCCCTGTATCCCTCGGCTCAAGCTAGGTGTGCCAGAAAACTCTTTCAAGTGAGGGATTGGGGAAAAATCTTTTCCTACGTCTGCCTGTGGTTCTGTCACGTTAAAGCAAGTGGGAGTATTCTAGTGAAGGTTGAAAACAAATCTTGAATACTTAGTTTATTACTTGCTAATGTTTGTCAATCTGTGTTTATGATAGTATTCTAGTAATCTGGAAAAAGCAGACCCTGACCACATCATTGCACTCGTTACTGAAGTTATTCCTAAATATTCCTGCCTAGTCTTTTGTCCCACTAAAAAGAACTGTGAAAATGTGGCTTCAATGGTGTGCAAGTACCTCAAGAAGTAAGTTTGTCATGATTTTTTTTTTAATTACATATGGGATAATTAGTCAGAATTTAGGATTAGTCTTCACTATTTCACAAGTGACTTTCCCTGGTAATCAGAAGTAAATACTTTGAGCATGGAATCATGTCAAGTTGCTAACTGCATAAATGATAGCAAACTGCTCAAGGTTCATTTAACAAATGTTTTACAAAAAAAAAAATAAATTTTTAAACAAATATGTTGAAAAAATTGTTATTAGAGGACAAATAATAAAAAAGGAAAAGCATACTAAATTAATCTAACTTTGTGTCCCCTTGGCACTGGTCTCTGCAAGCTTAGAAAACAAACATTTTCTCTAAAGGCTAATATTTTGTCATGTATGTTACTGGTTGATTGAGTATCTCTGTTCCATACCGATTTTGTGAATATACGTTGTAAAATCTAAACCAGGCTTCATTAATTAAGCAAGGCAAGTAAGACTTACATTCGATTTTGTTTAAATGTGATTTGATCAACTCAAAGTTAAATTTTATGTAGGAAGAAATTACATTGAAATAATCAAAGCCCCTCCCTTGCTATCAAAATTGAAACCATTTTTGATGTATCTATAATCACTACGAGGTGATACTGGCCCTATTCCCTTTCCTTGGGGCACTCAATACCCACACCCAGTCAGTATCTGATCCCTTCTGTACCTGTGCTGACAAACAAGAAAAGAGTTCTATTGCAACTTAATCAGTCTCCTGTGTATTGCTATTTTAAAGCTACTGGAAATAACTGTTTCTCCAACCTAGATGTTAGAGGAATGGATAATAAGCAGAAACAGACAATAAGCTGAAAGAGACAGTAACTTATTTTAAGTAGTTAATGATTAATCCAAGTCTAAAGAAATGCTTTTCCTCCTTTAAGAGAATTTAGAGCTCACAGGGAAAAAGAGAAACAAGATCTCATCAAGAACCTAAAGAATATTGGAAACGGAAGCGTCTGTCCTGTTCTGATGCAAACAATCCCTTTTGGTATTGCCTATCACCATAGTGGCCTTACAAATGATGAAAGAAAAAGCATAGAAGAAGCGTATTCTACGGGTGTCCTGTGTCTACTTGCTTGCACAGCTACTTTAGCTGCTGGAGTCAACCTGCCAGCTAGAAGGTTAGCAACTGAAACGTATTTCATTGTTGCATTGATTTTTGCTTTGTAAAGAAAATTTCCAACTAAGTTGGAAATATCGGTGCTATTTAAAATATTTTTCTGCTTTTACTAGCAAACTGGAAGTGTAAGGGGTTTTGCATTCAACTCAGACTGCAGCGATTTTTACGTAGGAAATGTGAATCAGTAGCAAGTCCCTCAGAATGCATAGCTGAAGAGCATGTATCTAAATGAATTAAGAAAATTATAATAAATTGAGGAAACGCTTCAGTATTTTAGTAATGCTATACAGAAGAATAAGGAATTCATGGTGATTTCTTTAGATATTGTCCTAAGAACAGTGCGTAAGTCCTATCTCTTTAGGATTTATTTTACAGTTTGAACACAAACTAGTAGTTTTCAACACAAAAATGTGTTATCTTTTCTTATACAAATGCTGATGATATGGCTGCTGTGCTCTCTTTGACTGAACACTGTTTGCCAAGAATCCAGTTTTGTATGCGTGTCTTGGAGTAATGCATCTGAGGGGAGAAAAAAAATACATACAGACAAGTGTTTTCTTTCTAGCATAACTGATGTATGGTCAGTGCTGCTTATGTTTTTCAGTAGGGTTTATTTTATATCTTAGTGATTTTTCACTCAGGCCTTTGAGTAGATATAAAAACTAGTTCAAAAGGTTCTGTAAAACGTAATAAGCATGACTTAGAATCATAGAATCATAGAACTGCCTAGGTTGGAAGGGACCTTTCAGATCATCTAGTCCAACCGTAGATCATTCAACTAGATCATTCAACTTATCGTTCAATAAACTTTAAATTGTTAAATGTTTTCCTGGTTGATTTGCACATCTGTTCAAACAGGTGCATTTGATTAATTTGCATTAAGCAAAAGGAGCAAATGTAAAGAATGTATTTGTAAAATTTTATTGCTGCATTAGTAGTTTTAATATGAAGCATAACTTACTAAAGACTTCTTTACAGGGTTATTCTAAGAGCTCCTTACGTTGCCAATGATTTCCTGAAGAAGAACCAGTATAAACAAATGATTGGCAGAGCTGGTCGAGCTGGTATTGACAGCGCTGGAGAAAGTATTCTCATAGTGCAAGAAAAAGACAAACACTTGGTAATTTTTACAAAGCTCTTGGTAATTTACGTTGTTGGATTAAGCTGGTGGGATAAACAGGAGGAGCTGAGCTGCCTAGCTTAGTTTTTGTTCACTTCTCAACGTTTCAAGTATTTGATTTATGTAATAATACCTATAAACTTACCTTTATGTGGTTTGTTTTCAGATGGGAAGTGTAAACTTTAGGCATCTACACTTATTTTCGTTATAAGCTGAACCATCTGTATCGGGATCTTGAAAAATGTCAAACTAATGCATAAATATTTTCCCTTAATATTTTAATATATTTCTTGCTCTTTTTAGGTTCAGAGTTTAGTTAACAGTCCTTTGGAGAACTGTTACAGCAATCTTTTGCTGGAGTTGAACAAGGGAATGCAGAGCCTCTTGCTGTCTTTGGTTGGACTGAAGGTATCAGTTGACTCTTCTCTGTGAGTAACTTAAGTGCTTGGGAATGCAAAGAAAATTTTATCTGTTGTTTCTATAGAAAAAACAGACTTTTTAAATAGATTGGCTGCAAGTTCAGAAAAGTTTTTAATCAGATAAGAAGGACAAAGATTTGATTAGTCTTTTTATTTAACTCAGTTATCAAGTAATCCTGTAACATGACAATTTTCTTATGTGTAAAAGTCAATTATATCTGTAATACTGTATTACAGTATTAATAATATTTCCTTTTCGGATACTTGATTCAAAATACAAACAGTGGAAACAAATTAACATGATGCAGTAGCTAGAATAATAGAACAGATGGGGAGCAGTCCCATCAGATCTGTCATAGATCTCTATAATTCTATTTCTTGTCACGTATTTCTATAGAAACATATTAACAGGATGTGAAACTGTTCTAGTCAGTAAATTTTTTCATATAGTTTACGGAATGTCTTAGGTGAAATGACACCTTTAAACATGCTGATCACTTGCAAAACTGATGCAGATTGCAGTTACCCATGAGGAAGTCAACAATTTTATATGCAGTACATTGCTGGGTGTTCAGCAGCAGCTGCTGTGTAAAGAGAAGAGCCTCTCAGAGATAATTAAAGACGGGCTAGAAAATCTAATAGAAAAAGGACTTCTTAAAGGAAGAATATCTGAGAAGGAACACAATTCCAAATGTATACTAAAAATCACACCATTGGGTAAAGCTACGTACAAAGGTAAGACTTCTTTTATTCTTACCATAATCTTTATTTCAACAAACCCTTTCATCTCAGCCTCATCTCAGTTCAGTATGTTTTCCCATGTTCTGTCTGAAACTGCAATTTAAAATTAGTTGTAGAGAGACAGTTTTGATTGCTAAATGATGTGCTGGACTGAAAATGGGAATGAACAAGTATTGCCTGACCGAACACGATGGGAATGAAGTGTAATAAGGTTGGTCAGAATGGGAGTAAAACCAGAGCTCTACCCCAAAAGGTTAAAAAAAAAAAAAAAAATTAAAGATTTGAGTGATTGTAATCAAAATAGCTCACAATCTCATTTTATAATTGTTATGAACAGGTATTGAGAACAAGGTCATATGACATGTAGACCAATTGTAATAAAGAAGAGTGTATCAGGAAGTTCTGTTTCCCTGTCATAGGGGGGGATATGGGGTATGGAATGCAATTGGAATAGAACGAATCTCCAAAAGATTCCTTCAATCTACAAGTGTTCAAGGATTTCATTAGAGCCAAGGCAATGCACAGACGCTCCAAAACCACAGAGAATGGACATACATGGCAGTAGGTGACTGCCTTTCCCCAGTTCCATTTCACAGCCTAATTTAGGTTAGAGCAATTATTCAGGTTACAGTTATTCCTCTTCAATTTAGATGGCATAACAAGCTTTTGTGGAAGATAACGGAAATACTGATTCTATGTTAAAATCTATTACACTTCACTCTGTATGCCTGTTTAAAACTGCAATACGTTGTGTGCTTATTATAGGGTCTATAGACTTGGCATACTGCAATCTTCTTTACAGAGAATTGAAGAAAGGTTTGGAAGGGCTGATTCTTGAGAGTAATCTTCATCTTCTATATCTGACAACTCCATATGATATGACTTCTGACTTTAGACCAGATTGGATGATATACTTGAGACAGGTGAGAATTTACTAGCAAACATGCACTGAGGCACATAGTAATCCTGCTTGTTAAACTTTAGGTAAGTTTATATACATAGGAAACGTAGATAGTGGGGTAACAATTTGATGAAAAATTAAGATATGCCAATTTATTTTCAGTCACAGGGCAGAATTGCTTTCCTGTATTGCATAAAAACCTAAGTTGTCTTTTGTATCTATAATATTAGACGGTGTTCAGGGGAAACAATGTCATGAAACGCATCTCTTGAGTTGCCAATACTTCCGATCCTGACTCTAACCTTGGTGCTAGCCTTGCTATCACCAGAGTCTGGTTAATCTTGAACAAAACTTTCCTATGAACTAGTTACATGTAATCACATTGGAGTAGTCTTGCAAGAAAACCACTATGAAATTACTCAAGAGCCATATTTACCTTCTGATGCTGGCTCATTTAACCTGTAGTAATCTTTGTTTGATATCTGAGTCTAATGCTTAACTCTAGATTGCAACTATTACGCTGTGACCGATACCTTCCTGCAGACCGCTGTGCTTATGTCAGCCTTAGCAGCACAGCCCTTATCCTAGTCTTGCACACTTCCTGGGCCATTACATTCTACTCACTTTCTGGGGTTTCCCTAGAACATCCTCATGTCATACTCATGTCAAAACTCCAGTTTTGGGCACCTCAATACAAGAGAGATATCGAGGTGCTGGAGCGAGTGCAGAGGAGGGCAACGAAGCTGGTGAAGGGCCTGGAAAACAAATCCTATGAAGAGCGGTTGAAGGAGCTGGGACTGTTTAGTTTGAGGCAGAGGAGACTGAGGGGAGACCTCATCACTCTCTACAACTACTTGAAAGGACACTGTAGAGAGGTTGGTGCTGGTCTCTTCTCACAGGTAATTAATGACAGAACAAGAGGGAATGGCTTCAAGCTCCAGCAGGCTAGGTTTAGACTGAATATTAGGAAAGAATTTTTCAGGGAAAGAGTGGTCGGGCATTGGAAAAGGCTGCCCAGGGAGGTGGTTGAGTCACCATCCCTGAATGTGTTTAAGAGCCGTTTAGATGTGGTGTTGGGGGATATGATATAGGGGAGAACTTTGTAGTGTAGGGTAGGTGGTTGGACTCGACGATCCCAAGGGTCTCTTCCAACCTGGATGATTCTATGATTCTATGATAATTCAACTATATAGTTGTTTTCTATAAAGTGTTGTGTACTAGGGAGAGCACTAAAAACTATTTAATTTTGTTAAAACCTGGCATTTGGAGATGGACAGTTACAGATAATTCAAACAAGTAGGCAAAGAAACTGCAGATCTGCGTCTAATAACTATTTACTATATATAGATATTGAAATGAATTGTTTCACTTTGAGTGACTTGTGTTTTCTGTAGTATTAAGAGAACTAAATATCTAAATATTCTTTATGAAACTATCCTTGAGTCTGCAGAGCAATTGTTAAGCTTGGAGAACAGCCTTTGATCACCATTTGAGAAGACGTTAAATCCAGAAGATACAGTAATGTTGATGACATTTTTTTGAAAAAATATTTTAGCACTTAGAAGTGACTTAGTTCTCCAGGTTTTTTAACCTGTTCATCTTGAATCATAAATATACAAGTAGATATTGTTACCAAGGGATGCAAGAAAGGTGATGCGGTGTGCACCTTAATACTGGAGTAGGCTATACATTTATGAAAGAAAGACTTCATATGTATGCACACCAGAAGCTTATCAGTAGAACATGTATGGAAATGTATTTCCAAACCAGTAGAGTTCAAGACGAAAAAGAATGAAAGTTTGTCATTCACAGATGAAAAGGGAAAGCAAATTATATCTGTCTGCCGGTGGTATCAGTATTATATAAATTAGTTGTGAATTATTTTTTTTTTTACAGCTGAATAGAGCATATTCACATTGTCTGCAGCTTTTCTAATTTGTAACACTTAACTTCTAATGAGTTGTTAATAAATAATCTTGACTGTAGTCAATCTTATTTTAGTTCAACCAGCTAAGTGCAGCAGAGCAAAAAGTAGCAGATATTGTGGGAGTACCTGAAAGCTTTATTACAAAAAAGGCTTCTGGTCAAGCCATCAGAAAGGTAGGCTGGACATTTCTCATACCTAAGATGACAGAAATTTGATTATTTTCAAATTCTAGATTATTTTCCTGATAGTGTTCTTTGTTTACTGTTCTATTTATTAAGGTTCTTTTAACCTCATTGATTTGGTTTTCTTAATGTTGTTTAATGTCTTGGGTATAATATAGACATGCTTTAGAAATGTGAAGGAGTAGAAGCAAAAATTATTTCTATGTAGCACTAACAATATCTTGAATGTGATATTGGCTCTGAATTCTAACTTGCTTTATTCCTAGAACGTGGACAGTGCTGTGGTAAACAGGCTCTACCTGTCATTTGTCCTCTATACCCTACTGAAAGAGACCAATATATGGAGCGTTGCAGAGAAATTTAATATGTCCCGAGGATATGTGCAAAATCTCCTTAATTCTGCTGCCTCATTCACCTCCTGTGTTCTCCATTTCTGTGAGGTAGTGTGTTAAATTAATTCCAATAAGTTCTTTGGGATTGGTTTTACAAAATCTATAGAGTTTTGTTCTTTAATGTTAGAACTGAACACAGGTGTTGTATTTCGCCTTTCCTCAGTGAAAATGTGTTTTTTCACCTTTTCTGTTCAATTTTCTTTTCCTGTTCAGAAAAGCATGCTGGTACAGTGATACTTCTTATATTAAAAGTAAGCTTTATGCACTGAGAATGTGAAAATACACAAACAGTACAGGGCATTGATCAGTGTCAGTGCTGTTGGTGAAATAATAGTGCTTCTCCTGTCTAAAAGCCAAATAAATGCTTCTTGCTGTAGTAGAGCTTTCATCAGAAATACAGGACTTAGGCTCTCAATTTTAGTAGTCTTTGTCTCTGCAGGAATTGGAAGAATTCTGGGTTTATAAAGCCTTGCTGACAGAACTTACCAAGCAGTTGACATACTGTGTTAAGACGGAGCTCATCCCTCTGATGGAGGTAGCAGGGGTTCTAGAGGTTAGTAAACCTGACTTTGTGAGATTTTTTTCAATGTGAACCTGTATGCTAAATGTTGCTGAGCTTTTCAAGTATATCTGGAAGACCAAGCTAGTTTTTTATTGAGAGTTTTGCATAGTGCAGATATCCTACAACAGTCCTGGAAGTTGGGGGAAAAAATGGTCTGTTGAGGAAACACGAGCTGGAGCCAACGATGGTTTTCTTCTGGTTGCTACCACTGCAACAGGGAAAATGCTGTATTTGGACAATAATTTGGCTGTATACTTAGTTGGAAAACAGAGTCTAGGTTTCTTTTGTGGTAAGGATTTTTCAGTTCGTGAGAGTGGAGAGGAATAAGAACTTACATGTTTAAGTTAGAAGATCCTCACAGAAATGTGTGAAGTCCTGTTGGAAACTTAGGCTTTTACAATCACTTGCAGTGCTGCATGTATTTTAAATAAGAAACTTACCGAAGACTCTTATAAAAGTAGAAAATCTTTTGGGGCTTCAGTGCAAGATTATAAGTAATCACTGACCTCTTTGGAAAGTAATCTAACTTGCCTGTCCAACCTTTTGTGGAATCAGTTTGTCAGCAAACCATTGAATTTAGTTAGTCTGAGAAGCTAAACAAGGATGAAGACTTAGAACCTAATGGGTTTTTTATATATATATCAAATTTTCTGAATTGAGTGCAAAAGGTGAATAGTCTTTTTTGTTTCATGGCTCATCCCATATGGGAATGTTTCTGCGTAAGGGTGAAACCAGCCTCAACAGCATGATTCTGCTGAAGTTGTATTTTAAAGATGGGTCTTCAAAATTATTGCTGTCACCAAGGTACTTCTGCACTGGAGTTAAAACTATACTGACGGGTGATACTTGTAGCAGGTAGACTGTCACGGTGAACAGATGTGATTTGCTTAGATTTCTGTGGAGGAAATGATTAAATCAACCTTAAGGTTACGGTAGTGAAAGAGAAAATTTTCTGCACATTTACTTCCACAGATTTCAAAGAACAATCTAAAACCTTTTCATGAGATTTAAGTCATTAGTGGGAAAAGATTCTGTGTCATCAGTCATACTGTGTATATAACAGCCAAATAGAGCACAGAACGTATTTGTTGCAAACAGTGATTATTTTTGGTGAAATTAGTACCACTTGCTTCTCATCAATGAACATGCATAGTGCTCAATTGTCTTTAAAAGAAGCGGGGGAGGAGAGGGAGGATAAACCAAAAAGTAATTGACCGAAGGGGAGACCTTATCGCTCTCTACAACTCCCTGGAAGGAGGGTGTAGCCAGGGAGGGTCGGCCTCTTCTCCCAAGTTACAGGCGATGGGACAAGAGGAAACAGCCTCAACCAGGGGAGGTTCAGATTGGGTATTAGGAAAAATTTTTACACTGAAAGGGTTATTAAGCATTAGAATGGGCTTCCCAGGGAAGTGGTTGAGACATCATCCCTGGAGGTATTCAAGAGACGGGTTGACATAGTGCTTAGTGACACGGTTTAGTGATGGTTTTTTATCAGTTAGGCTGATGGTTGGACTAGATGATCTTGAAGGTACCTTCCAACCTAGACAATTCTATGATTCTATGAATGTTTGGAGGTCTAACACTTGGTTCATCAAATGGCTATTACTTCAGAACTCAAGATCCTAAAGCCTTAGCTGTAGTAAATTACCCTCCACTACTAGTGTAGAAATGCATTTTATTTTGAACTTTGTAATCTAGCAGTATTTGTTTTGCAAAAGAAATGTTTGTCTGGAGATGACCCTTTGTTAAGCAAGTACTGCTTGGCTGCCTTACATAGCAACAGCATCAAACCAGGTTAAGAGAAGCAGATAATGCACACCTGCTTACACTGGTGACAATCAAATTCCAGAGAATCTCTCCTGTGATGTCTCTCAGAATCACAGAATCACATGGGGTTGGAAGGGACCTCTGGAGATCATCTCTTCCAACCCCCTGCCAAAGCAGGTCCACCCAGAGCAGGTTGCACAGGAACGTGTCCAGGCGGGGTTTGAGTGTCTCCAGAGAAGGAGACTCCACCACCTCCCTGGGCAGCCTCTTCCAGGGCTCTGCCACCCTCAAAGGAAAGAAGTTCCTCCTCACGTTTAGGTGGAACTTCTTGTATTCGAGTTTGTGCCCATTTCCTCTTGTCCCATCCCTGGGCACCAGTGAAAAAAGACCGGCCCCATCCTCTTGACACCCTCCCTTTAAGTATTTATAAGCATTGATCAGATCCCCCCTCAGTCTTCTCTTCTCCACACTAAACAGACCCAAGTCCTTCAGCCTCTCCTCCTAAGAGAGATGCTCCAGGCCCCTCATCATCTCTGTAGCCCTCTGCTGTACCCTCTCCAGCAGTTCCCTGTCTGTCTTGAACTGGGAAGCCCAGAACTGGTCCCAGTGCTCCAGATGGGGCCTCCCCAGGGCAGAGCAGAGGGGGAGGATGACCTCCCTTCACCTGCTGGTCACACTCTTCCTGATGCCCCCCAGGATGCCATTGGCCTTCTTGGCCACAAGGGCACATTGCTGGCTCATGGGCATCCCATTGTCCACCAGGACTCCCAGGTCTTTCTCCTCAGAGCTGCTCTCCAGCAGGTCACCCCCAACACGTCCTGGTGCAGGGGGTTATTCCTCCCCAGGTGCAGCACCCATGCTCTCCTGTATATGTGAGCTCTCAGCCATGACTTCGTACAAAACTAGAGAGATACAAAAGATGTTGTGATTATAAAAGTAAAAATCATTTATAAGCTTAAAACAGGAAAGTATAGTCTCTTCTGGGATTTTGTGAAAGCTCTGTTGTGTGAAAATTCTGTGGGAAAAAAAAAAAATTGGATAAAATCAGCCCTCCTTTCAGTTAGACACCTCCAAAGAATGTGGGACAGTCATCCCTGCCAGTGACAGTGAATGCGGAGAACATAACAGAATGGCAGAGCCAGTATCATCTAGGCTTGGAGAAAATAATGACAAATGGGCTCCTAAGAGCTGGGTAGGATTGTATGAGGGGGCAAAACTGTATTTTGGGGGAGTAAAGGTTCTCGGTTGAGTATTAATGTTGTTAGTAAGATAAAGAGAATTGGACTGATATGCGGAGATGTAATGTTTGAGGTTAGTGCAGAGATTGGCACTTAGTTCTTACTGCCTGTTCTAATAATCTAACACAGGTTTTGACTTGCAGGCACGAGCGAAACAGCTTTATACCGCGGGGTACAAAACTGTAGCACATCTGGCTAATGCACATCCAGAAACTCTGGTCAAGATGATTGAGCACTTGTCACTGCGTCAGGCCAGACAGATCGTTTCATCTGCAAAGGTAAGTTAGAAACAAGTTATAAATACCTGTTTCAGAACTTCCATATATCAAAAGTGGATGTTTGAATGACATTTGAAGTGAAGGATTCAGTTTACTAGTAAAGGCATTAGTGGATATTTGTGATCCAAACACAAGTGTGTTAATTCATTAAGAGTAATGAATTGAGCAATTGCTGGTTTTCATGCTCTTGAATGACAGGCAAACTTAAACTTTTTCTAAAACATTTTTTTATATACAGGATAGTGGAAAGTTCAGAAGGGGAGCAAAGGGCAAAAACATTTGACAGCTTACCTGGTGAAGCGTGGGAATTAAATTACTACCCGATCTCTGTGCAGAGCTATAACTTGAAAAGGCTCGATTCCACCAATACCTAAGGACTTACCTTACAGAAATTCTAGTGGTAGTTGTGATAAAAGAACATGTTTTTCAGAGCAGTAGAAAGGGAAGCCAACATATAGGGTTAACCTCAGCTATTTAGGTTGGTTTCGTCATGCCCTGTTATTCTAATTCCGTTTTGAATATGCATTATGAGAAGGGCCTTAGCTTAACATCTGCCTCTAAGGCACACTGAGTGCCTCAGGCACACATAAATAATCCAAGGGAAAGGGTCTGTAACAGACATCGAGTTGTGCCTAAGCAAAAAATAAAGTATTTTACATATAAAGTGGTTGTGTTTTCTCTCCTGAATCTCCATCGATCACCTGCTGTTGCAGTGGCATCGGCTTCGTGTTTGATTCTGCTAAAATAGCAAGCTTTCAGTAAAGTAAGGGAACGCCTAGAATAAATGAATGGGTGGTTGGTGTAAAAATGATGTAGTCAATAATAAAGCCTTGAAATGTATATTCTCATGGAATAAAAGTACTAACTTTGGGGTTTATGTGCTTGAAAGGTCATGGCCATTTAATGTTGTTGTAGGCTCCTTACTGGTGGTTTTTTTTGGTGTGGTTTTTTTTTTTTCTTTTTTGCTGCTATTTGAGCTAAAAGAAAGGCTTATGTGCAGATTCCTCATCTACGTCAGTGCTAAACCCAGCAATCCAGCTTACTCCCATGCTCGGACATTAAACTGATGGGAAGTTAGAAGAGTGCTGGTGTGTGTTATGCTGCATGTGCAGTAGTTATACTGTCACACTCCCACTGCCAGCTACAAACAGTTCAGGGCACGGGATTAAACAGTTCCCAATATTTGGGGTCCTAGATGTCTGATGTAAAACAGGAAATCTTGTAAAAAGCAAGAAATTGGCAACTCAGCAGGCACAACTTAAAAATATTTATTCCAACATGGAAAATAAATGTTTAAGGTTAAAAGTGCTTTTGTTAACAGTTTGTCATGGTTTAAGGCCAGACAGCAACTAGGACCACGCAGCCACTTGCTCCCCCCGCTTCTCCCCCCAAGAAGGGTAGGGAGAAAAGGAGGGGAATGGCAAAAACCCCCACATCTTGTGGATTGAAATAAAGACAGTTTAGTAGAACAATAATGGAAAAGGAAAAATAATAATAATGGTAAAAGAATATACAAGACACAAGTTACTCTCGCTGCCTGGTGAATTGGTTGCCCAGCCTGACCTGAGCTGAGATCGCAGGTCCCACCACCACCCCCAGCCAACCCTCATTTATACACTGAGCATCATGTCTATGGTACAGAATATTCCATTGGCCGTTCTGTCTTCTGTCTATGCTCCTTCTCAGCTTCTATGGGTTTTTGACTACTATAAACATCACTTAGCAACAACTAAAACAATATGCATTATTGATGTTCCTTTCATTTCAAATCTGAAAACGCAACAACCACTAGAAAGAAGATAAATTATCTCAGCTGAAATCAGACCACGGTTCCAGATAAAACTGCTTTAGGTTAAATTTTGTGTATAATGTGATGGCAGCATTGAGAAAACCGGCCGTGTACTGTGTGAATTTTTGTGTTAAGTGTTTTTCAAATGGGTATATGCTAATTGGTAAACAATGTCGGTAGTGGTACTTGTGAAAAAGTCCTTTGAGGCCGAGGTACTGCGGTCCTGTGAGGAGCAGCAGAAGTATTTTACAGACTAGATGCAAGTTTGGGAAGAACCGTTGGTGTTTCAACCTGTCTAACAGTTAAAACTAATTGCTTGTATTAATTTCCTAGTGTTGAGGTTTGTTTGGGTTTTTTTTATTATAGATGTTGCTGAGTGAAAAAGCTGAGGCTTTACAAGAAGAAGTTGAAGAACTCTTAAAGGTGCCTGCAGATATCCCAGGAACCTACTGACCAACTCTCATGAATAAAAATCATGAATCAAAAAATTGGGATTTTTTAAAATTTTTAACTTTCCCATGTAAAGGTGCTGTAATTACAATAAATATTTAATGTCTTTTGTATACCTCAGTTTTGTGTGAGCTCTGAGTTAATGGTTCTTGGAAAGTTGACTTAATTTGAAGGTTTTGATTATGAACCTCTTGAACAATAGGCTAGAATCAAAAGATGTGATCTTAATTTGTTCCTGTTTTTAGACATAGCCCTAGGAGTGCTTTGGGGACTGGACTAGCTGCCTGGTTTGTACTTCCGCCTCGAGCTTAGGTTCATCGCTGACTTAAATAGTGCCTTTACATTGAATATTCTCTTTAGGACATGTGCTTGAGTGAACTGCTCCAAAATTCCTACTTGCAGGAATCCTTGTACTGTAGGTGTAGCTAATGGAAGGAGAGAAATAGAGTTGCAATTCATAACGAAGGAGTTGTCCCAGAGTTGTGTAAGAAATTTTAAATGATGCCTAGTTCAAGCCTTGTTAAAAGATGCGAATATCAGATTCATATTTGGCCTCTGGGAACTCCCTGAGAGAGAATTCTTTCGGGATGTTTCTGTAGCAGTCTTCCAAACAGAAAGCTTACCTTTTTTTTTTTTTTAATGTTACTAAATTTCCCGCTTAAGTGTGAAGACAAATAAAAACAAAAGTTTGAAGAACTGATTTTTGAGAAGCCATATCAAGTTCTGAGACTCCATGGACATGTGTCGGTCGGTCAGTCACCTTTTAAATATCCTAACTGGCGTATCTGAACCGTATTTACTCCAGCAAAAAGTGAAGCTTTATGAAAGTAATTTTGAAGATACCTGAAACTTCATCGGTTGTGGTACAATAAACTCCTTTTCAGAACTGGGACGTAGTACATGACAACGTACTAAGCTCTGCGCATGAAGAGAAACATAAAAGCTGTGACAGTGTTGGGTTAAATCATGGTAGCCAGTACAGTTACACACTTCAATATGGCATTTCTGTGTAAAATCAGGGATCCCTTCTCAGTAAAGCCAAGTAAGATAAACCTTAGTTAAACTGTCCGTCTTTTGGTCCGTCTTTTGGTCCGTCTTTTGGTCCGTCTTTTGGTCCGTCTTTTGGTC
The DNA here is from genome assembly GCF_964106895.1 of Numenius arquata. Lineage (NCBI taxonomy): Eukaryota > Metazoa > Chordata > Aves > Charadriiformes > Scolopacidae > Numenius > Numenius arquata. Next base: position 24,694,669 of record NC_133585.1, on the reverse strand, counting down.
CGTCTTTTGGTCCGTCTTTTGGTCCGTCTTTTGGTCCGTCTTTTGGTCCGTCTTTTGGTCGTCTTTTGGTCGTCTTTTGGTCGTCTTTTGGTCGTCTTTTGGTCGTCTTTTGGTCGTCTTTTGGTCGTCTTTTGGTCGTCTTTTGGTCGTCTTTTGGTCGTCTTTTGGTCGTCTTTTGGTCGTCTTTTGGTCGTCTTTTGGTCGTCTTTTGGTCGTCTTTTGGTCGTCTTTTGGTCGTCTTTTGGTCGTCTTTTGGTCGTCTTTTGGTCGTCTTTTGGTCGTCTTTTGGTCGTCTTTTGGTCGTCTTTTGGTCGTCTTTTGGTCGTCTTTTGGTCGTCTTTTGGTCGTCTTTTGGTCGTCTTTTGGTCGTCTTTTGGTCGTCTTTTGGTCGTCTTTTGGTCGTCTTTTGGTCGTCTTTTGGTCGTCTTTTGGTCGTCTTTTGGTCGTCTTTTGGTCGTCTTTTGGTCGTCTTTTGGTCGTCTTTTTTTTTATTCAATTTAGGTTAATTGTGTTGGGATTCTTGAGATAAACAGGAATGTTTTTAATGTTAGAGGTTGAAGCCTTGACTGAAAGGAGTTATGGTGAAAAACTGGTGAAAAGGCTAGTATTTCACTGCTCGTTTTGTTGCATTACAGAAATCGTATGTAGCAATTGAATAAATCCTTTATAAGCCTTCATTTAGCAGAATGTGCCTCTAGAGCCATAATTCTGATACTTCATAGTGGCTTACAAATTTGGATACATGAAATATTTGAGTGTGTTTGGTATAAAACCAGGTCAGGGATTTAAAACCAGCGCTTTTCAGAGGCAGCATGATTCATTTTGTGCCTGCAGGGGAATCCTGTTACTGATCCTTCACTGCCTCAGGCACAAACAGTTCTAGAAATGAGAACACGTTAAGTTGGTTCTAACAATCGGGTATCATTGGCCTGCGAGTGCAGAAGCAATATTTGCCATGCCTTGAGCTTATCTAGGTCTGTCTCTTAATGCCTTGCCCTTTTAATTAAGATATCTAGCACTTGGTCAAAAATATAATATAAAATTCTCTATTGGTTTTATTTGCGTTGTCTTCTAAAGACAGATGATTCATAGATTGGTCCAGGCCAGAAGGGACCTCCAAAGGTCATCTAGTCCGACCTCCCCGCAGTCAGCAGGGACACCCCCAACTAGACCAGGTTGCCCAGGGCCTCGTCGAGCTTCACCTTGAATATCTCAAGGGAAGGGGCCTCAACCACCTCCCTGGGCAACCTGTTCCAGTGTTCCACCACCCTCATGGTAAAGAACTTTTTCCTAATATCCAATCTAAATCTCCCCTTCTCCAACTTAAAACCATTGCCCCTCGTCCTGTCACTGCAGGCCTTTGTAAACAGACCCTCCCCAGCCTTCCTGTAGGCCCCCCTCAGGTACTGGAAGGCCGCTATGAGGTCTCCCCGGAGCCTCCTCTTCTCCAGGCTGAACAACCCCAGCTCCCTCAGCCTGTCCTCATAGGAGAGGTGCTCCAGCCCCCTGATCATTTTGGTGGCCCTCCTCTGGACCCGCTCCATCAGGTCCATGTCCTTTCTATATTGAGGGCTCCAGACCTGCACACAGTACTCCAGGTGAGGTCTCACCAGAGCAGAGTAAAGTGGCAGAATCACCTCTCTAATGATGCTCGCTTCAGCGTAAACGTGGGTCCGTTTCTCAGCGGTTGATGTAGCATGCACGTGGGAAAATTTTAGTGATGCCTTTAATGCCTAACCTGTTGCTCCAGAGGTTTATTGGTGTTTGATGGTGTTCCTCCCAAGTTTGAAAGTCTTGCGTGGATTTTAGGGGGGAAAAAAAACCCAAACACCAGAATATTGCTGTAAAATTATTCTGAGTACTGAGTTATTGCAATAACTGATGTGAAAATAATCCATTAATTGCTTACAGGAGTAGTTCATGAGCCATTAACCTCCGTAACGATACTTTCCATGATACTTGTACCTGTATGCTAACTTAAAAAAAAAAAGTAGTGTATATTTTTTGTTTTGTGGAAGGGAACTGGCAGCTGTCTGTTGTTGAGTTGCTGGCTGCCCATCTTCACACTTGTACGTCACCATAGCAATTAGCGCTGTTGTAAGATCAGGTGTTGATGAGACTCATGTTTAGGAATGAAGTCAAGTATTCCCTCCAAATGCTGGAGCCTGTCGCGGGCGGAGTGATTAACTTCACTCCTAAGAGAGAAGTAGTGAAATAATATTTATTTAATATAAAACAGTGATTTAACAAAGTTGGTAGTGAGTGCGACAGTGTTTTACGAGATCCGATGTCCAGGTACACTCTATTTACTGCAGAGAGGACAGGGTCAGACACGCTGTCAGGGAGACCTTCCCGTTGAGTCAGGAGGTTCAGAAAGGACCCCCTGGCTTTCTGAACTCCTTCTCAGAGAGGAGTCTGGGTGGATCCAGTCCTGGTCCCAGACTTGATCAACGGTTTATGTCTAAAGGATTAGATGTGCGCAATCAATCCTTTATATCACTTAGCTAAGATTTCAAAGTTTAGCAGGCTATTAGTCACTTACAGAGAACCTGTTGTGGCAAGGAATCTCTCAACCTCAAAGAGCAGAACCTTAAGTGGGTGTCCCTGCTCAAGGGGAGATCCTGGTGTGTGGTCACTGCCCTGCAGGAGAGCTCAACGGGCTCTTGGGCTGTCCACTATTTAGAGAGTAAGATAATTGACCTATAGTCATATTCTCATGGGAACAAACTGTCTCGGTCCCCGCTCCAGACAGTGTTTTGGCTGCTGTTGCCAGCCATCCCCCAAAGTCCGGGTGCAGCTTACCACAACTGATGTTGTGATGGCCATGGTGGCTATGGCCCAAGCAGGAGCCGGGGGGGGAGAAGAGGGGGGGAAAACGCAGGAGCTGGGGGGGGGGGGAGAAGAGGGGGAAAAACAGGGAGAGCACAGCACTGCAGAGACCCTTTGAAAAAGGTAGCTAAAACGGGTTTGAGATAAAACAGGTGGTTCCAGGTCTGCATGAAGCTGGTCTGGAAGGAAAATGAGGTTGGCGTTTGTTGTCTCTGCTGCTCTGTTCATACAGGCGGCGCTTTGCCAGATGGATGAGTGCAACTCCCCAGGGCTTCTTCTCTGTGACCTTTGAGAACATCGCAAGTGAAATGAACGGAACAGCAGTGATTTGCACTAAAACTTTGCCATATACGTAGCTTGTCTTATGTTTCGGAAATCAAACGTATGAAGCGAGGCAGTACCACCTCTTTCACGTTGCTTTTTCTTTCTACAGTATGTAGATTAAATGGCAAAAAACGTGTGATTAAATGCTTTTCGCAGAAAGCTTTCTTGCCTGGGCTTCTCCTCTGGGAGACGGGAGAGGGAAAAAGAGTAGGCAAGTGATGCCGGTGGCAGTATTTTTGCGCTGCTGGATGATGCCGAGGTGCATCGGGGTGCGGTACAGCACTGGGCTCATAAAACGCGGTACAAGGTGCGGGCGTCAGAGGGGGCACCCCTTGGTTTGGTGGATGTCTGGTACGGGTGGCTGTGCTACAGGAGAGCTTGTGCTCGGGATGGGTTCAGGGTGTTTTGGAAGGCAAAGATTTCTCACTTGCTCCCCGGGGATGTTTATATCCTACAGCCTGCGTTAAAGGAAAAGAAGCAACAGCGATCAGCTTCTCCATGTGGAATAACGAGAGACGCTTCAAAGCTAAGGTAGGTCATAAAAATATGCTCTATATGATGTTCCTGTCAATTTTTTTCATAACCTACAGTGAATTGGATCAGGGCTGGCGTGTGTGTAAGTCTCTTCAGGTTGCACCTAATGCAGGACCAAAAACCTCGGAGCGTATTTCTCGGTCTTTATGCTGATTCACTCCACTTTCCAACTTGCCTGCACAGACCAGTCCTTGTGTTTGTGCAATTCCCTTCCCTTCCTCCCCCCGAGTCCCTAATTCTGCACTTTCAGAAATCCCGGTCCATAACTTGCTGAAAGCTGTCTCTCTGGAACTACTGGTAAGAGGCTCAGGCTTAACTGTGAATTTTCATTGTGTGACACCACCTATTGTGTTCCTGGGTTCTGGAAAGCCACTTCCACAGGAGCTAGTCCTGCCGAGGCAGCTCTCGTTTTGTCCTTCCATTTAAAGCTTCGTTTCACCTCTTTCAGCGCCGTGGTCTAGCACTGGGTATTGGTTGTAATGAGAGATAATGAGATAATATCACTTGGAAGCTTTGATTTGATTAGAAGGGAGGCTGAGTGATTTTTGCGGTGCTCCGTCTGGCGTGCTGGAGCTCAGCAGCTCCCACGGCACCTGAATTTCTCAAGAGAAACAAAGTCTTTTTAGCAATGCCTATAAAGATGTGTGCGTTTAAAAGAGAACAGCTGAAAACTAGACCGAAAGTGTTATTTCCGTGGCTGAATAAACAGAGCCATCCCGAGGGTCTCGTAACCAGCTGGGTTCGGTGCCGAGAGCTGTGTGCTGTGCCAGGACAAGCTCTCGCTGGGGCTGGGGCTTGGGGGCAGGGAGTAAGGATGGTTTTTTTCAGTTTCCAGGCTTTCTTGGCGTCAGCTCAGTCTTAGTTGCATCTTCCTGAGGCTGGTGAAGAACTCTTTGTCAGGAGATGCAGTGACAGGACAAGGGGTAATGGTTTTAAATTGAAAGAGGGGAGATTTAGATTAGATATTAGGAGGAAATTCTTTACTGTGAGGGTGGTGAGACACTGGAACAGGTTGCCCGGGGAAGTTGTGGATGCCCCATCCCTTGAAGTGTTCAAGGCCAGGCTGGATGGGGCTTTGAGCAACCTGCTCTAGTGGGAGGTGTCCCTGCCCAGGGCAGGGGGGGTTGGAACTCAGTGATCTTTAAGGTCCCTTCCAACTCTAACCATTCTGTGATTCTTATATAGAAACACGGATTAAATGCGATTCTGACATGGACCAGCTCTCTTCGTCTGCCCAAACGCTGCTATGTCATGAGACCCGTTTGCCTTTTGGACAGATAACAACAATCCCTTCTGAATTCCCTGCATAGGCACAGGTGTAGCACCGAGGTAGGTATACTTAGGTATATCAGCTCTTGGTTCTTGCCCGGGAACAGCAGTGGGGTCACTGTTGGCAATAGCATGGTGCTGCTGCTCTTGAATGGTTGAAATGCCTGGGAAGTTCTGAGTTCCTCTTGGCAGTAAAAGCCGCCTCGTCACATCCCCTGACAGCATCACTGGCATGGGAGAAGCAGGACTGCCTGCTAGGAGCTGTGTGACCAAAGCATATGAATACCACAAGGGAGGGACAGGCTTTCTGCGGAGTGGGGAAACAGGATGGGGTGCTGGTACGGAGCTGGCTCCAAACACCCAAGTGGGTTTAAGCCCAGTCCTGGTCCTCGTGCCAGCCCCTTGTGGCTCACAGGGCATGGCTCGAATTCTGCCCTAATTTCCATGAGGGTCAAAATGCCTCTGTGTTGATATCTCCCCTACTTTGTAATATTTAAAAATTAGTATAATACGATGTGAAAAAATGCCCAGGCAAAAGCTACCAATTCCCAATTCATACCTGTAGCTCTTCCAAATAGTGATGCTGGAAGCCATTCCTTTCCAGCTACGAGGTTTTCCAGGCTGCTGAAAGCATAACACGTGCTAGACCTTCTGTACCCACATCTGCACACAGCAGTGGAATCTGAAATGTAGCATTTGAAATATGTACCTTGTGCCTCTGCCATGAGAAATACAGCACAGTGGCAAGTGACTCAAAGCACCTCCGTCCAAAGAAGCACATTGAGGAACGGGGCTCCCCAGTTCAAGAAGGACAGGGAACTGCTGGAGAGGGGACAGCAGAGGGCTACAGAGATGATGAGGGGCCTGGAGCATCTCTCTTGTGAGGAGAGGCTGAGGGACTTGGGTCTGTTTAGTGTGGAGAAGAGAAGACTGAGGGGGGATCTGATCAATGCTTATCAATACTTAAAGGGAGGGTGTCAGGAGGATGGGGCCGGTCTTTTTTCAGTGGTGCCCAGGGACAGGACAAGAGGAAATGGGCACAAGCTTGAATATAAGAAGTTCCACCTAAACATGAGGAGGAACTTCTTCACTTTGAGGGTGGCAGAGCCCTGGAAGAGGCTGCCCAGGGAGGTGGTGGAGTCTCCTTCTCTGGAGACATTCCAAACCCACCTGGACGCGTTCCTGTGGGACCTGCTCTGGGTGGACCTGCTTTGGCAGGGGGTTGGACTAGATGATCTCCAGAGGTCCCTTCCAACCCCATATCATTTTGTGATTCTGTGAAATTAAGGGAGAATTAGTGAATTCCAACAGAAAAAAAAAAAAGCCCTGTGCAGGCTGTGTCTCAGCTGATGGCTATTAACATCTTCTGTACCTGCAGTAATGACCCCAACCTGCTTTGCAGCAATGATTTCTCACACACTGAGCTGCGTTCTTAACTCCTTGGTTCACTCCTGGGGTCAGGTAGCTTTGTGTGGCGCTCCAGTCATCTGCTGAGAGATGAATTATTCCTCTGGCAGATAGTCACCCCAGCCCTTCCTGTGGGCGTAGGCATATAATTGGTGGCATACCCCCGAAATAGGAAGCGTCACACTGACTAAGATACGGAGCCAGTCAGGAGTGCAGCTGATGTTTCCTTTCTGGCTGAGCCGTGGGTGTTGTTTATCAAAAAACAGAGTTAATTTGGGCTAGTTCTTCTCGTTCTGGTGGTGAGTTACTTAATGGTACAAAAATGCCGAGCAAGCGGGGACAGGAAGGGCCAGGCAGGCGAGGGTTTGAGCCACACTGATGAACGCCCCGACCTCGGTGAGCGTGGGAAGGGCTGCACCCAAATAAAGGAAGAGATGAAGAGCGGACAATTCTCGGAGCGTTCCAGCAGGCGGCTGTTCAGAAGGCAAGCTCAGTAAGAGACGTGGGTGAAGTTCAGGCCGGACGGACTGATTCAGATGAAAAACCCGTAACGGTGGCATTAAGTGTCGTCGTTTAAAAACCCTGCCAATGTTTTAATAGTGTGGGTATTGAGCAATACCTGCTGCTGCTCGCTGCCTCCTGAGAAGGCTCCCTGGCAAAGCCGGGTGTTGCCAAAGAAGAAGGAGTTTCGGCACAGGCTGGGCTCTGCCGGGAGCACCGCGGGGGCAGACCCAGAGCACGCTTGGGTCTTTTTTGGTAACAGCAATTCCAAGTTGCACGCTGGCTGTAATTGAGAAATACCCTCCTTGCAGCAGGGTGGCAGCGTGGGTTCCAGGTGGGTTTCAGCCTGAAGCAGCGAGCTCGCCCGGCAGCACTTGCCACAGGCTTGCTGCCTGCTGCTGTGACTCGGTTTCCCGCAGTGTAGGCCTGTGGGTTGGGATGTTGGACTGACATCTCATCTCCTCAGCGGCAGCGGTAGCGGTGATGTTTTTCCAGCCTGCTGGTTTTGCGTGCAGCGGCCTGGGGTCATACGGGTGACGTGGGAAGCTGTAGAAGCCAGCCGGTGGGCTGCAGCGTGCTGCGATGCCGCAAGGGTCTGAGCAGGCGAGGAACCAGCTTGACACCCAGGCTCACTTTCTAATGGTTGAGGCTCTTTGGGAGAGGAACCCAGGACTTCAGGTGTCTTAGCCCTGATTTAAGACAGAATCGTCATGGTTGGAAAGGACCTCTGAGATCACCGAATCCAACCACACACACACAGAAGTCCCCAACAATGTCGGGCACTAGAGCATGCCCTGAAGTGCCACGTCTACACGTTTCTGAAATCCCTCCAAGGATGGTGACTCCACCACCTCCCTGGGCAGGCTGTTCCAGGGCCTGACCACCCTCTCAGGAAAGTCATTCTTCCTGATATCTAATCTAAACCTCCCCTGCCCCAACTTCAGACCTTTTCCTCTGCTCCTGTCATTATTCCCTTGGGAGAAGAGGCCAACACCCACCTCTCTACACCCTCCTTTCAGGGAGTTGTAGAGGGCAATGAGGTCTCCCCTCAGCCTCCTCTTCTCCAAACTAAACATGCCCAGTTCCCTCAGCCTCTCCTCCTATGACTTGTTCTCCAGACGCCCCACCAGCTCGGTGGCTCTCCTGTACCGCACAGAAAAGCAGGGCTGCGCTTCGAGGATGCTATTGCAGCCCAAAGCCCCCCTTTTTTCAGAGGGTAAGGGGGAGGTGTCTGGGCGCTGGCTGCTCGCGACACCGCTGCCTTTCCCGGCGGCGCCCCCATCCGCGGCTGCCGGGCCCGGCCCCCGGGGGGGTGTTGCCGCGGGCGCGGGGCGGCGGGCCGGGAGCGGAGGATGCTGTTGCTGCTGCTGCTGCCGCTGCTGCTGGCGCCGGCGGAGGGTCGGCGGGCGGCCGTGCTGCGGTTGGGGCTGCGGGGCGCCCCCCGCGGGGAGGTGAGCCCGGCTTTCCTCTCCCTCACCCTGGACGCCAGCCTGGCCCGGGACCCCCGCTACGTCGCCTTGCTCAGGTGAGACGCCTCCTTCCCCTTTCGGGCAAAGGGGCCCTGGGGGACATCCGTGGGGGGGGGGATGGAGGGGAGGGCGGAGGGGTCCCCCCGAGCCGGGCGGGGGGAGGTCCCCGGCGGGCAGAGAGGTCCGCAGCCGCGGGGATGGGGAGCCCGGGCATCCCGGCGGGGAGCCGGCAAAGGCGGTGCTGCCCGGCGTGCTCCGGAGGGGAGGGAGCTGGGGCCGGGAGAGGCTGCTGGATCCTCTCTGCTTCGGGATTCCCTAATTTTCGTCCTCCCGGGCAGCAGGAGGGCGCCTGCCGTGGGTGCGAGCTGCCCCTTTGGGCTTGTGGCCGGGGGGCGAGCGGCGGGGCCGGGCGGATGGCAGGGGAACGCAGCTCGCTGGAAGCAGCGGAGGGGGGGGGTCAGCTCGGGAGAGGAGCTGCTTTGCGAGCACAAGAAAACAGGAGAAAGAAGAGAAAGAAGCTGCCGAGCAGAGGGGCTACGCGTGGTGGGGCTGGGGGCCCCTGCTGCTCCACGAGATAAACATCCCCTGAGTCCTCGGGCAGCTTTTGTAGACATTTGCCAGGGCACTAGCAAGGTGAAGTCAGATAAGCGCTGAGGAAGGTCTGTCACCATCAAAGCTGAATCAAGAGATCCTAAAAATGAAGCCTTTTTTCCCCCCTTGGGTAACGCTGGACAACTCTGGATCGCTGGTGTTCCTTGCCTGTTCTTTTGGCTCTGACCTCTCTCTTGCCTTTTCTTCCCTGCTTTTGCTCTATTTCTTTTTTTTTTTTTTTGTACTGCATTACTTTTTGTTCTACCTCTTTTTTGGAAGCTACCTTAATTCTTTCGTTTTTGTCTGTCAGATCCCATTTTTCAGCCCCATGGTATTTCTCTTCTCCTGATTTCCCTCCTCCCACCGCTTTCATCTTTTCCTCCTCACCAAGGTGGGAGGAAAAGGTGACACCAGCTTCATTGGAAAGCGCTCGGATCTCCAACCTCCAGCCCCAGCTGCACACCTTGGGGTTCAGTCTGGGGCCAGCCCCACCACCACAAGGCTCGAGAAGTACTTGGTGGCCTCTTATCTACTGGTTTTCACCACTGAGCAGATAGTGCTTGTGCGCCTGGCATCACCGGATGCCCCGTGGTTTCCCCCCAGGGAAGGCCGGGTGTCAGCGCTGCACATCCTGCCTGGGCTTGTGTGCGAGTCGCAGAGGCAGAGCTTATGTTATTTTGTAAACACGCTTCAGTAAACCTAACGCTCTTTTTTTTTTTGGAGTTTTATGTTCACCTTCTCACAGGACTGGCGTGTTAGTTTTGTCTAAACAAAACCAGAAAATCTAGGGGAGAAGGATGCTTAGGACAAAAACATACCTGTTTTGAAGTGTTGCCTTACTTTGCCTCCAGGATTATTTGACTCCCTGTCCATAAGCGTGTTCCCTGGGGCATGTCTCCCCCTCGCTGCCCTCCCCAGACTCTCCTGGCCCACTCAGCCGGCAGTGTCTCTGTTGCACAGCGCAGAGGGATGGGGCACAGGTCCAGCGAGGGGTCAGGAGTGCCCTGAGGCTACTGGGCAGCCCCAGGTCACCTACGGCACTGCGCCCCTCCAAGCACTTGCCGTGTTTAGCCTCTACACCCAAGCCGTAGCCCACGTGAATATAGTGTTTCTTCTGTTTCTTTGGTGTCCGTCCCTCAGCAATCCCAAACTGCGTGCCCTGGCAACAGCCCTGTCCCCAGGCTTCCTGAGGTTCGGTGGCACCGAGACGGATTTTCTCATCTTTGATCCCAACAAGGATTCAACTTTGGAAGAAAAAATCCTCTGGGAACTTCAGACCCAGCAAGGTAAAACGGGCATCAACGTGTTAGACTCAAAACCTCCCTGGGTTTAGGAGATGGCTTTGATGCAGGCTGGGGATGCTGCAAGGGCACAGTGGCAACACTGGAGGTCCTCCACAGGGTCAGCATTTCTCTCCTCTGTGGAGAAGGAGATCTGTGGACCTTCAGCGTGGTCCATGGGAGGAGCTGTGCCAGCCATGGGAAAGCGAGGAAGGGCACTGAGGCCCTCATATCCACCCTGGCGTCTGCTGGGACTCTCCCTTTGCTGCCCCATGCTCCCTGCAGCAGCCTTGGGAGCTCCCCCGCTGCCTGGGAGGCAGTCGAGGTCAGCTCAAAAGTTGTGGTTTCATCATGAAATAATCTAATGAGAACAGAGTGCCCATTTTCTCTATCTTGGCCAAAGCCAGAGCTAGGCTGGGGGTGCAGCCTTGCCCTGCTGTCGCTGTGACAGGGCAAGCGCAAACCCACCAGACCACTGCTAACTGCTCGAGCTTGGTCCTGCTGCACAAGGTTTCCCACTGCATTAAAGTCCATTTCCTCTTTGAACCTAGCAAAAGCACACCAACGCTTCTAGACATGTTTGAGATGAAAAAAAATTCCCACCCTATTCCTGCAGTACGTAGCACAGCAGCGCAATCGTACAACGCCGTACAACAGGCGATGCTCGGTTTTGAAGTCGAGTGGTACTTTTCCTGCCCCCTCGCCCGTACCGCTTTGCTGAACTCTGGGTAACTGTGACTCCAGAGCCTGCCTTCCTCTCTGGTTATGGCTTGTTCCTGGTTTGCGTGCTGAGAAAAAAACATGAACTTCGAAGAAGAAGTGTCTTATGACACCTGCCAGCGTTGCCGTCAGCACTTCTCCCTGCACGAGACGGGCAGCGCAGGAAGCATTGCTCCATATCTGCCCGCAGCAAGGCGAGCCATTGACCGTGCTGTGCCGCTGCCGGGGTGGCTTATCTGCCTGCACGTTATCAGCTCGCTGGAACCGAGGGTTTCTGGATGGTGCTCCAGCTGAAATAATTTACTGGGCTGCGACCGCCATGATACCAGCCTCCAGAAGCACAGTAGGGTCTTCCCACACACCCCCACCTCCGTCACCTTAAATTGGGAAATACACATCGTATCTATAAAATACATAATTATGTACCAAGCCAGTCCTCTTTTTTTCCGTGTCGTGAAAGTAGGGGCGTGTTTCACAGCAGCCCGTGACTGGCGCTCAGCCTGGTACCCAGCAGTTGTGCCTCCTCCCGAGGGATGCAGCCCCTTCGCATGTTGGACCCTGGCCCTGAAGATGAGGACTTAATTGCTCTCAACTTTCTTCTGCCCTACAGAGGCTTGTGGCTCGAGGCCGGCGTTTGCCGCTGTTGAGAAGCTGCTGCTGGCCCAGTGGCCCAGCCAGGAGAAGCTGATTCTTGCAGAGCATAACTGGAAAAAGCACAAAAACACCACCATTACAAGTAAGGCTTTGATGGAGTTTTCTGCTAGGGTTTATAACCAGGGGGCTGCGACTTTCTGCCCTGCAGTAAAAGGGTTGTAGGCTGTTAGGAGCTGAAACCACTGGAAATGAATATTTTTCTAGGTGGGTGAAGTGTTTCCAAGAAATCTTTCTCTGCTGTCTGCCACCTTGTATTTAACAGTATTCAGCTGCTGCAGGAGTTGGGAGGACTCAACGCTTGGCAGGGTGGCATGGGCTCTTCTGTCTGGCTGGGACAGCCTGGCACATCTGCAGCACAGATACAGGTGGTGTAAATAAATACAGGCGGTGAAGATCGTCACTTGGCCGAAGCTCAACTAGCATCCCATGGCCTTGAGGCAAACATCCTCCCTTTCTCCTCCCTTCAGGAAACACGCTGGATATTCTCTACAGCTTTGCAAACTGCTCAGGGTTTCACCTGGTCTTTGGGCTCAACGCCTTGCTGAGGAAAGATGGCTTGCAGTGGGACAGCTCGAATGCCCGGGCGCTGCTGGACTACTGTGCCTCGCGGAGGTACAACATCTCCTGGGAGCTCGGGAACGGTAAGCGTGAAGCCTGCTTGTGGGCCAGGTCAGTGGTCACCTGAAAAGGTATGACTGCAGGGTATGGGCTGGTAATTTTGGATGTTTCGGATGACAGCCCGTAAAGGTAAAGCAAAGTTTTATTGGGAAGCATCAAGGTCTTAATTGGCAAGGAGAAATTGTCACGGAAGGCCCAACAAATGAGCAAATTGAGATGATTTTGCTGCTCCTACCAAGGTTCTGAGATGAGGTGAACAAAACCCCACGAGGTGCAGTATGTCACCTATGGGGGACAGAGTGCTGGTGAGCAGCACACTGTGTCCCACAGGCTTTTGCTTTCATGCTCATTACCTTCAAATATCTCATGGGTATCATGCCAGATCACATGAAAGCATAGGCAGTTGGTACCCCCCATGTGGAGTGAGTTCCCCAACCAGAGCAGGGTCCTGATGCGTGCGTGTCTTCCCCAGAGCCCAACAGCTTCAGGAAGAAATCTGGCATCTACATCGACGGCTTCCAGCTGGGGCAAGATTTTATTCGCTTACGCCAACTTCTGAGTGACTATACCCTCTACCGGCATGCGAAGCTCTACGGTCCCGACGTCGGGCAGCCCCGAAAGCACACACAGAGACTGCTGAGAAGGTAGGAATGTTGGGGTCCCGGCAGCACCCCCTGGGGTGGGCAGCAGTGGCTCATCTCCACCAAGACGCAGGGAGCATGAGGAGCCATCTGGGCAGGGTTTTATGGGTTTTCTGCTCCAAATCAATAGTAAGAATGTACAAATGGATACATCCAGTCTATTCGAGAACTAATTTCCTGCATTTTTCCTTAAATTAGAAACATGGAAAGTTTTTTTTTCCTTGGCTGGGGATGACCGAAATCTTACCTGTGCGCATCAGCTAAATACTCAGCCAGTTGAAACTACGACACCAGCAGTACTGCAGTGATCTGCACACCTCTCAACTGAGTGCTTGCGCAAGTGCTGTGCTATAGCAAGGGCTTTTCAACCTAGAAACCTCCATGTGTTATACAAGCATTAATTCATCCTCCCAGCAACCTGCTGAGGCAGCTCAGGCTGCTCAAAGCCCCTTTACAAGCCACCGCAAGCACGGCCCCAAAGCAGTTCTCCATCACTACTGCCAGCCGGGGGGAGAGGGGAGTGCTGGGCATGGCAGCTCACGTGTGGGGGGCCATGACTCGACACCGGTACCCGCTAACCCTCCGCTCTCCACTGCATCTTCTCTGGTTACAGCTTCCTGAAGTCAGGAGGGAAGGTGATCGACTCTGTCACGTGGCACCAGTAAGTACCACTCGGATGCCATTGTCACTCCGTGTATCACCCCTTTGCTTTACAAAATACCAATTTGAACATCTCAACAGGAAAGGAGGAGTGAAATACCCCTTCCAGCAGTTCCTCATGTGCCTCTCTGCAAAGTCCTCTGCTCAGCATGAGAGACGAACTGAGGGAGCGCGTTAGGAGAAGTGCAGAAGGTCTCCAAAGAGGCTACTTGGTGCCAAGATCCAAAAGCGGTGGAGGGTTACAAACCAAGGGGGTTTGTAATGCAGGCGTAGCAGCAGAGAATGCAGGCTCTGCAAGACAGTCACTTTGCTAGCTCAATACGTGCAGTGAGAAAAACAGAAGTGGGATGTGGAGAAGAAGGTGGTACGGCAGCTTTAATTGTCAGAAGAGCGCGAGGGGGTAGGTCACAGCTCTCCCTCTGCCCGGCGAGAGCTCCTGCAGCCATCGAGCCTTTTTGCATACGCCATGTTTCAACACGTACCAAAAGCTAGTGAGATGTGAGCAGCAGTCCTGGATGTCTCAAAGCTCTGAGCTGCCAACCCTTGCAAATAAAATGCACTTTCTCATGGGGAGGAGGAAAAAGGAAAAGGCGGCAGCTCAGACTTACTCAGCAGCGATGCCTCTGCTGAACTTCTGCAGAAGAGCAGAAGTTTTTTAATGTTAAGGTTTTAAACAACCCGTGGGCGGCTGGTCTTTGCAACGGTGTGAGTGGGCCTGACGTTGGTGTTCTCCTTCGCATTAGAAAGGCTGGATCTGCTTGAGTGAAAGCTTCACTCCCTAAAAGCAAATTCAGGGAGCCACTGATGACCCTGCTGGCAAATGCACCTAACTCCTTGTAAAAAATGCAGCAGAAGCCTCGTTAGCTGATGCCTTAAATGCTGCCTTTTTTTCTCTATTTATGTCTGCTTGATAAAAACGAAAAACCCTGCAGGTCTGGCAGACCCTCACCCGCAGAGAAGTGCTGGCAGCTTCTCCTGCTCCCTTACCTTTGTCCTCTGAGTGGGTTCGGGCTGCGTGTGGGTAACCTGCTCTCAGATCCCACCTGCCACGAACTCCACACGCTTGAAAGTGATTTCCACGTGAAGGTGGTTTTTCTTCCTGGAGTCACATGCAGCGCGGTGTCATGCAGCAGTTGGGTAACAGCAGGAAAAGATGTGCACACTTATATATATGTATACATATACAGCTTATCTATGTATTTTGAGCAGCTAGCAAAGCATTGAATGTGTCTTCTCCCCTTCCTGGGCTGTTCTTGCCCTGTGGCTGCCTTTGCTTTAAATGGGCATGCGTTATTTTCTTTACTAATTTGGGATTATTGGATTTTAGCTTCCTCTTGTGGCTGGAAGACTTCAGCTACTTCTGGTAGGACGGAGTGACAGACGAAACGCAAAAACCACAGGGATCCAAATTTCCTTCTGTTCTTTATTCAGACAAACCAGACTTCGTAGGGTAACCTTCATCCTGTAGGGATGCCTCCATCCTGTTCCCCTCCAGAGGGCCAGAATACTCCATCAGAGGGCCAGAAGCTGGGGTCTAGTATTTTTAATATATAACATGAAACAGTAAAGCAAGTAACCACATAGGAGTGTCGGACTCCTCAGCAAGAGGTTTACAGAAACTGTCTCTTATTCAGTGATGTTTTTCTTGTTCTACATGAGTAGATAAAAAAAAAAAAACAACCTACTACTTCTGTTGATCAAAATTTCTGTGATATCCTGCCTCCATCGAGGTAATTACACTTGATAGTCCCTTAAATACAAACAACATACCTACAAATTTGGGAAAAAAAAAAAAAGAAAAAGAACTGGACAGAAAAATAGTGCTGTGGATAAATGCCTCAAGCAACTGACTGCTTTTGGTGGCGTTTTGTACCAGTGGTGGTATTTTTCCTTCATTTTGCCTGTGGTTTTTTGTTTTGTTTTGTTTTTCCCATTTCCAGTTACTATGTGAATGGACGAAGTGCAACGAGGGAGGATTTCTTGAGCCCTGAAGTGCTGGATAGCTTTGCTACATCTATACATGAAGTCCAGGAGGTGCCTTGTCCTGTTCAATCATTCCTATGTTCAGTTTCCAGGGCGTTAGCAGAGAATTCGGAATAAAGTATAATTTCCCACTAGCGATAAACAGGGATCCTTGAAGCTTGGGTGCTGCTGCCATTGTAAATAAATAAAAAATAAAAAATTAACAATACTAATAGTAAATGAGCTCCAGTGGTTTGCCATGCAGGAAGCATGGTGGCTGGGTACATTGCAAACCTACAACATTCTCATTTATTGATGTAGTCACTACATTACAGGGATGTAAATTTATAATCATACCCCACCCACCCCTAATTTCTTTGTATTTTGAGATCCTAAGAACAGTATAACTTAGAGTATAGCGCTACTCAGCACGAGAAGACTTACAGAACGTGGCTTTTAGTAGTGTTTGCCTCATTCTACATGCGTAGACATGATTTTTTGGGGGTGAGGGAGGGAGGAGGAAGTAAGTCTGCTTCTAGTCCTTTTGATCAAAATTTCTGTGACATCCCACCTCAGTTAGTGTTACCCCTTAAATGCAAACGTCATACATAGGCATTTGGCTAAAGCACAAAATTTTGACTGCCGACTATTTCAGTAGCCAAAAAACTTAACTGTTGTCTCTCTTCTTCCCTACGCCACACTGGCCAGATTGTTGGTGGGACCGTGCCCGACAAGAAGGTCTGGCTAGGAGAGACGAGTTCTGCCTACGGAGGTGGAGCTCCCAGGCTGTCCAACACTTACATTGCTGGCTTTATGTGAGTACCGTGTCACAGGTGTGGGGAAATCACACATTTTACCAGCTGAAGGGGATTGCGTACATGCCCCGTGGGAGGAACATCTCCCTCAGGCTTCCTGGGGAGTGCAGGCAATGGGTGGGTTGAGGATCGTAACCATCCCACCGCTCCCTGTGTGCTTTCCCCATGCCTGAGGTTCGATGTAGGACCAGGTAATTGATTCCTATGGGAAACGGAGGATGAGAAGCATGAGAGTGTTGTATTTCTGCCCTCAAATCTGCAATGCAGATTTGTGCCCCTGTACTCAGCACTGGTGAGGCCACACCTGGAGTATTGTGTCCGGTTTTGGGCACCTCAATACAAGAGAGATATCGAGGTGCTGGAGCGAGTGCAGAGGAGGGCAACGAAGCTGGTGAAGGGCCTGGAAAACAAATCCTATGAAGAGCGGTTGAAGGAGCTGGGACTGTTTAGTCTGAGGAAGAGGAGGCTGAGGGGAGACCTCATCACTCTCTACAACTACTTGAAAGGACACTGTAGAGAGGTTGGTGCTGGTCTCTTCTCACAGGTAATTAATGACAGAACGAGAGGGAATGGCTTCAAGCTGCAACAGGGTAGGTTTAGACTGAACATTAGGAAAGAATTTTTCACAGAAAGAGTGGTCGGGCATTGGAACAGGCTGCCCAGGGAGGGGGTTGAGTCACCATCCCTGGATGTGTTTAAGAGACGTTTAGATGTGGTGTTGGGGGATATGATATAGGGAAGAACTTTGTAGTGTAGGGTAGATGGTTGGACTCGATGATCCCAAGGGTCTCTTCCAACCTGGATGATTCTATGATTCTATGCTAACTCCATCCTTTTGTGAAGATGGAAAGCCATTCACGAGATGAGTGTCCTTTTCCGATGTCATCCTTTGGCCACCATGAAATAACTAGCCAAAGGGAAATTTAGTCATGAAAATTATTTTCTCCAAGGACTCCTGTTGTAGCATTTTGTTGAAATAAAAAAAAAAATCAGGCTTTTCTTAGCACTTTGATCAGTGTGTAGATTCAGGGAGATAAAACTGATGGGAATGTGCACTTCACACTTTGAAAAATTAACCAAAAACCTGGTTGCAATGTATAGTTTTCCCTCCTATAAGGCATGATGATCTTTTCATCAGGGCCTGTTGGGTCAGCAAGTCAAAGCCTGGTAATGGCAGGCAGCCCTGTCCATTGGTGTGATGATTTCTCGCAGCCTTCAGGCCTTTGGCCAGTTCAGGAGCATCTGCTGCCTCTCCCGGTTTCCACCACCTGCAAACAGGGAAGTGGAGCAACTGTTCCCACCAACTCGGACCTCTAGAGGTGGTCTGAAGTTATTTTTTAAGGTAATCGATGCAAGACTTGAATTGGAATTAGTTGTGTGGTTTTAAGGAAGTCAGCATCATGCCCTAATTCTTGCTTTCCTACTTCCCGAGCTGGTGTTGAAAAGGGGCAACGGTGTACAGCTGAGGTCAGCCATTTCATCTGCGTGTTGTTTGCCTCATTTTTTTTGGCAGGTGGTTGGACAAACTCGGGCTTTCAGCCAGGCAGGGGATTGACGTGGTGATGAGACAGGTTTTCTTCGGGGCAGGGACCTACCACCTGGTGGATGCCAACTTTGAGCCTTTGCCGGTATGTATGCAACCCCACATATATATGTATATACATACATACACACACGCGTGAGATATTTACTGGCACTGCAGAGGTGCAGCTAGACTCCAGCAAAGCAGGGGCTGATTTCTGGGACACGATGCTCTGATTTGTATGCAGGCACTTCTGGAGTTCATAAGGCTTTTCTGGATGGAGAGTTTTGGTTGGAGTACTCCCCAGCTGACCGATGAGTAGCTTTTAAACAGAAGTGATAAGAGGTATTAAAATAAATTATATCCCAAGTGAAAACCAAACCAACATGAAGTTACGACTCAAGCGTTTCTTGGGTCGTGAGCATATTTAGTCTTGAGCAGTGGCTGAAGGATAATTTAAGTGAAAACATGCATTTGGTATAGTTGGATTTATTAGGAAAAAACATTCTGCTGTGATGAAACATCGTTATTTAAACTATACGTTGTTCTTGCATGTACAGCATGTTTCTTTGTGCTAGTAGCAATTACCTTGGGGAGAGAGGACAACATCTTTCTTCTTAGCCTTCCTCTCATTTTTCCGCTTCCAAGTTGTGATTTTCACAGGCTCATAGAGACGATCTGAGAGGAAACCCAGTATACGGGGTTTTTCTGGCCTGGCTGTTCAGCTGGTCTCTATGCCAGGGGCTGCATTGTCAGGCTTATTGCTTTGGGCTTTTTATTCCTTCTGAGGAATAAAATAAATAAATAAATAATAGAATAAAATAAATAATAAATATATAAATTAAAAATAAATAAAATAAATAATAAAAAAAAATTTTAAAAGGCTGAGGGGAGACCTCATCACTCTACAACTACTTGAAGGGACATTGTAGAGAGAGGTGCTGGTCTCTTCTCACAGGTAATTAGCGATAGAACAAGAGGGAATGGCTTCAAGCTGCAACAGGGTAGGTTTAGAGTGGACATTAGGAAACAATTCTTCACAGAAAGAGTGGTCAGACACTGGAACAGGCTGCCCAGGGAGATGGTTGAGTCACCATCCCTGAATGTGTTTAAGAGTCGTTTAGATGTGGTGTTGGGGGATATGGTGTAGGGGAGAACTTTGTAGAGTGGGGTTGATGGTTGGACTTGATGATCCCAAGGGTCTTTTCCAACCTGAATGATTCTATGATTCTGTGATTTAACATAAATTTAATTTGGACTGAAAGGATGTGCCTTATTCCTCACCTGCAGGCATAGAGATGCTAATCACAGAACCACAGAATCACAGAATATTTTTGGTTGGATGGGACCTTTGAGATCATCGAGTCCAACCAACAAAAAAAAAAAAAAAACAAAAAACAAAAATCCACCAAAACCAAAACAAAACAAAACACCCAAAAAATCCCAGAACACCAAACACCAGAACCAAACCAAACCAAACACCCACAACCACACCCCACCCACAAACAGACACAAACCAACAATGTCGGGCACTAGAGCATGCCCTGAAGTGCCACGTCTACACGGTCCTTAAATACCTCCAGGGATGGTGACTCCACCACCTCCCTGGGCAGGCTGTTCCAGTGCCTGACCACCCTCTCAGGAAAGTCATTCTTCCTAATATCTAATCTAAACCTCCCCTGCCCCAACTTCAGACCATTTCCTCTGCTCCTGTCATTATTCCCTTGGGAGAAGAGGCCAACACCCACCTTTCTACACCCTCCTTTCAGGGAGTTGTAGAGGGCAATGAGGTCTCCCCTCAGCCTCCTCTTCTCCAAACTAAACATGCCCAGTTCCCTCAGCCTCTCATATGACTTGAGGAGCTAATCAAGCTAATAATGATTTAGAGGCAGGGAAATCGAAACCCAGGTCCATCAGCCAGAAGGCTGCACCTCTTTGCAGAGGGCTGAGCATACAGGCCGATAGGAAAAGTTACTTCCCCGGGCCCATGGTGAGTCAGGAGAGAAACATGACAGTTTTCCTTCTAGGAAAACCTCAAAGACAAAGACACATGAGCTGGGAGAAGCTCTCTGAAACACACCAGCTGGAGCACATCCTCTCCTGGGGCTACGCTCAAAGAAGCGATGCTGCAAAATGCAGCCTACTAGTCCCAAATGCATCTGTGCAGACCACGCACTCTCTTTGGGCATAGACTTCATAGAGGAAAAGTAGCAGTCAAGATGCAAGAAAACGCAGACCCAGAAAAAATGAGTCTGTACTGGGCATCGCCCTGCTCTCAGGCATCGTCCTGGGGTGTCAGAGGATTTACTTGACTGGCGTTCAGAAGTTAATCCCAAGACCTGTTCAAAATCACAACATTAGTGAAAGGCAAGTAAGTTGTCAGCTCGCTTCTTCCCTGAATTGTGCCTGCGGACTAGGGACAGGCTTTCCCGCAGGAAGGGCAGCTCACCCCCCGTGGGTTCAGCCCTGAGGTGCTCCGTACCCTGCAGAAGGGCGCTTCCAAGCAGTCTCTCCCTGACAGAAAGAGCTCTGAGATTTGTACAGAAAGGGGAAAATGACTCTAAGGTACCTTGTGAACACAGCTGCTCTGCAGCTTGGAGGCAGGGTCTTCTCTTTAGCTATGCTGTTTGCGGGAATTTAAATATATATGGTGAAAAACTTGGTAAAGCAAAAAATTATGGGTGGAAAAAAACCCTCTGAAACTACCAGCAAAATGAATGCTATGTTAAGGACCACGTGGAGTATCTAGCATGTACACAAATGCTTATGTGTGTTTTTGTGCCTCCCAGGACTACTGGCTCTCGCTGCTCTACAAGAAGCTGGTGGGTACCAAGGTGTTGCATGTCAGCCTGGTGGGAGCCAACGAGAAGAGGCTCCGTGTCTACCTCCACTGCACCAACACCCTCCAGTAAGCTTCCAGAAGGGCGAAATGTCCCAGAAACTGAGCCCGCGGCCACCCCCAGGCCAACAAAAGCAAACTGGGACAGTGCAAGGACACACATTATTTCTGTGAAACTTCTTTCTCTCCTGATCCCCACCATCATCTTCTCTTGCCTTGCAGCCCGAAGTACAGAGAAGGGGATGTGACGCTGTTTGCCTTAAACCTCTACAACATCACCCAACATTTGCAGCTACCGAGTTACTTAATGAGCAAGCATGTGGATCAATACCTCTTACTGCCTCATGGCAAAGAGACCATACTTTCCAGGTAAACGTGCAAGTCCTCCTATCTCTGTAGAAAGGATTCTGAGCAGAGTTAGTTAGACGGCCTGTAAAACCTCTCCTTGTTCAATTTGCAGGTGTGGGGGGGGTGAGGTTATCATTCAGTCATCTGGGGTCTTTTTCAGTTAGGTCTGACTTCTCTTAAGTCAGGTCTCCTAAAATAAAACAAAAAAATAATAATTAAAAAAACCACAAAACAAAAAACCCAAACAAATAACCCCAAACAAACAAAAAAAAAACCCTCACAAAAAAAGCTTGCTACGTTACGAGGATACTTTTTTGATGTTAATCGGGAAGTTTCTTCCTAGCAGGCTTTGGGGCTCTGGACCAGCTGCTAAAGTGCTTTTTCTTTTGCACAAGCACAGGTCTACTGCTTTCCCAAGTGCTGGTTCCCGATTCACAGCAGTGCGTTCAGGCTTTGTGTGGTTTCTTTTGTTGTTACTGCTAATGCAGCAGCATGGTAAGGATTTGCTCTGTGGTTGTAGAAGATACCTTAATATTTGCAGGAGAAAAAAAAAAAAGTAAAATTTGTACTTTTTGAAGCCTGTTCTGCTGTTAACCTCATTGAGAAGAGTAAGAAACCTGTACTTTTCAACTTGTTTGTGCTGCAAAGACACTCTAAAGGAGTCCTTGCAGAGGAAGTGCAGCAGATGCTCTGTGTGCATGCATACACAAACCCTCAAGGGAAGTTTAGTTTGGCTTTGGGCTGAGTTTATGTTTACACTCGGGTCCAGGGCTGTTTTGCTCAATGGCAAACAGAGCACAGCTGCCCAAAGAGTCTCTCATTCCCTCTCCAGGTCTATGGAGCTGAACGGCCGCGTGCTCCGGATGGTGGATGACAAAACGCTGCCAGAGCTTATTGAAAAACCCCTTGGTCCCGGCAGCATATTCGGCCTTCCAGCCTTCTCTTACGGCTTTTATGTTATCAAAAACGCCAAAGCTACTGCTTGCATTTAAATGGCTACACGCGCGCAGGATAGATGTAAAGCACTCGGCTTACAGGGAAGTTTAACCCCAGAAATTCACGTTTCGACCATGAGATTCAATTCTGGCAAGGGATGCAAATGTGGCAACACTGGTACAGTCTGTGGGCTGGGGAAGGCAGGAGGTCGCGCTGGGTAATTTGTACGTGAAAGATGCTCATTAAGCTCCTGGGAGATTATCCAAGTAGAGCAATCCCAGGAAGGAGCTGGGTTTGCTCTAGATCCAGCCGGAGGCACTGTGCCTGGGCATGGGGCCCTTCTCCATGCCACACGTGGAGCTGCATCAGCTTCTCATGCTGCACCTGGGGCTCTGCCAGCGGGGAACTGCAACCTCCCCTCTCCTTCATTTCTGCAAGCGCAGCTCTTAAAGCAGTTCCTTCAAAAGCTTGCCTTCGGAAAGGACAAGCAGGGTTTTTGTTGTAGCTGTACAGCTGTGATTTTTGCCTGCAGCATGTGGGGAAGCCTGAGGAGGGGTTGTGGTTGCTGAGGGCATCTTGGGGTGGAAAGCGAGGACACAAAAAGTCAACCATGGTCAGAATGCCTGCAGGGGAAAACGCCTGGCTGAGAAACCAGGTCCTCCATGGGATTTGGGGCAGCAGTGTGTATTTTTCCCAAGCTAGGAGAGTTCAGGCACAAGATGGAGCTGTGGCCACGTGCTTTCCAAAGGCAAGTTTTTGACACAGGAAATGCAGGCTGTTCCTGCAGGGTGGTCTACCTCTGCCCTCACACACCTCATCCCCGGGAGGAAAGGAGAAGAGCCCACCAGCGCCCAGGCAAACCCTCCGTGGTCAGTGGGCTGCATGTCAAGGGCTCATGACTCCCACAGGCAGTTCAGCTGGAAAGAACTTCCCTGAATGCATCTGCAGGTGAAGCTCTGCTTTACACTCCCAAACTCATTCAGGTTTCTTCTGTCCTTGAGGAAAGGGAAGAGTAAGGAGACTGAGCAAAACCCCAACCCTTCCACCATCAGAGGGACTTCAGTGGCCTTAGAACATCCTGCTCATTTACAGCTCATGTAACTGCTTCCAACTAAAAAAGCTCTACACGCAACCCAATAATTCTCTTCACAAAGTGTTGCATATTAAGCTTATTGTGACTGTTAGCTCTGTACAAACAAATCACGAGGGAGGGGAGCAGAGGAAACAAGACGCTGCATCCCAGCACACCAGGACAGGTACGGCCAGAACCAGAGGCCAACATCACCCTCGCAGGACCTGCCTGCAGCAGAAACACATGCCCCACGGGCACCTTATCTCAAGGGCTTTCTTTTTCCCCTGTGATGTTGTAAACCTTGGCGTCTTGACCTTGAGTGTCTATATATACATATACACACACACCCCCCTACCTGAGACCTGAAATGACGATTATCTCTCTCACACGTTCCAATTTACTTTTGCATTTTCTTACTCTGGAGCTTGGATGACTCATCTTGTAAATTGGTTCCTGCAAGGTTGAGTAAATTGCATAACGTTAAAGACCTTTGTACAGGGGATCATTTAATATATGCAAAAATAAGAAAAGTGATAACCTCTTTAGAATCAGGGGCAATTCGTCCACCAACTCATTTGAGTCAAACAAAACAGTGGGGCCTTAATAGCTTTTGGTGATTTTTCAAAGTCTGAAATGTGCTATTCCCTAGATTTTTTTTCCAGTGAGGGGCCAGGCCACCTTATAATGAATATAAAACTAGTGACAATAAGTTTGCTTTTCTGCTTCACTTTCATGAGCTCCTTAAAAATTGTCTGCATATGGTCCAGGGTTTGCTCACCACATCACACTTTAAAAAAAAAATGCCCACGGTGTCTGCACAGGAGCACCCACCCAGTAAAAATGGGAGTATTGGAGTTCCTGTGGACACAGCAGACAGAAAGGCTGTGGGCACACATTGCCAGGACTCACTCGGTGCCCTCCAGGATCATAGAATCATAGAACGGTTTGGGTGGGAAGGGACCTTAAAGATCACCTTGTTCCAACCCCCTGCCCTGGGCAGGGACACCTCCCACCAGACCAGGTTGCTCAAAGCCCCCTCCAACCTGGCCTTGAACACCTCCAGGGATGGGGCAGCCACAGCTTCTCTGGGCAACCTGAGCCAGTGTCTCACCACCCTCACAGTAAAGAATTTCTTACTGATATCCAATCTAAATCTCCCCTCTTTCAGTTTAAAATCATTACCCCTCGTCCTATCACTCCACTCCCTGATAGAGTCCTTCCCCGTCTCTCCTGTAGCCCCCTTTAGGTACTGGAAGGCTGCTGTAAGCTCTCCCCGGAGCCTTCTCTTCTCTGAACAACCCCAACTCTCTCAGCCTGTCTTCATAGGAGAGGTGCTCCAGCCCTCCAGTCATATTCGTTGCCGTCCGCTGGACCCGTTCCCACAGGTCCATGTCCTTCCTGTGCTGAGGATTCCAGAGCTGGACGCAGTCTTCCAGGTGGGGTCTCACCAGAGGGGTAGAATCACCTCCTTCGAACTGCTGACCACGCTTCTTTCAATGCAGCCCAGGATGCAGTTGGCTTGGATGGTGTGGTGGCCCAGGATGCACTGCTCAAACATGCCTCAGGCATGTCAGGTCTGTACCTGAATAAACCCCGCGATGACTGACCTTGTCAGCGTGAAACAGAGCCCACATCACAAAAAAAGAAATACTAGTTAAACTTCTTAAGAGTTGAGCAACCGTTTCTTTTATGATCCTGTGCAAATCATTTTACTACAGTGGAGTACTGCTCACTGAAACAGTGAATGGAAAAATATGAAAGTCACTTCTCCATCACATTTGTTTCTTACTTCCCCCCGGTAGTCAACATTTTGGGAAATGAAAGTTCAAAATGGTTTCCCTTGTCAGTGTGTCACTTGTTCAAGCTGAAGGAACTGTGGAATGAGATAGAAATTATACACTCCAGGGACACTGAATTCTCCAAGAAATCTTTCATCAGCAAATCTGGGGCCATTTTATCACTGAAACCAAGACAAAGGTTTTATGGCTCTGTGGAAAGCGCCCTTCCCTTCCTGGTTTACACAGTGACTCAGATGGTGGGATAAGATGGTGGGAGAACTGAATGAGGACAGAGATCCAAAGGCCATACATGAAATCAGAATTTTGTTATTAACTACAGTCTAGGAGATATGACATATGCTGATGCATACACAAATGGTCTTGATGATGTTTGATGATCCTAGCTTGTATTAGAAATAGTGTGACCAGCAGAAGTAGGGCGGTGATTGTGCCCCTGTACTCAGCACTGGTGAGGCCACACCTCGAGTATTGTGTCCAGTTTTGGGCACCGCAATCCAAGAGAGATATCGAGGTGCTGGAGCGAGCGGGAGGAGGGCAACGGAGCTGGTGAAGGGCCTGGAGAATAAATCATACGAAGAACGATTGAGGGAGCTGGGACTGTTTAGTTTGAGGAAGAGGAGGCTGAGGGGAGACCTCATCACTCTCTACAACTACTTGAAAGGACACTGTAGAGAAGTTGGTGCTGGTCTCTTCGCACAGGTAATTGATGACAGAACGAGAGGGAATGGCTTCAAGCTCCAGCAGGGTAGGTTTAGACTGAATATTAGGAAAGAATTTTTCACAGAAAGAGTGGTCAGACACTGGAACAGGCTGCCCAGGGAGGGGGTTGAGTCACCATCCCTGAATGTGTTTAAGAGTCGTTTAGATGTGGTGTTGGGGGATATGGTGTAGGGGAGAACTTTGTAGAGTGGGGTAGATGGTTGGACTCGATGATCCCAAGGGTCTTTTCCAACCTGAATGATTCTATGATTCTGTATACAGTCACCTATGAGACTTCAACAAATAGCACGGAAGACTGAAAAAATTTAGTGGTAAAAGTGTGGGGTAAAAATTTAGTGAGGTGCTGAGGTGCGGTAACAAAAGATGGCGGAAGTCATTAAATCTGTGCATCCTGTTGTTTGGCCATCGGTCCCCCCGGGTGCTCTGTCAGCATTCACTGCTCGAAGCCGCCAGCAGGCGAAGCCCTAGCCTCCCTCACACCTCCTGCCAGGAGACCCGCCTGCCGTCCTCCCTACCTGTGCCAGGCCCACGGCACACCCGATTCCTGCCGGGCTCCGCGGCCTCGGGGGAAGCGGCTGCTCCAGCGCCGCCGGGGCGAGCTCTGCCCGGCCTGACCCTCGGTTTGGGTGCCCAGGAGCGAGGGACCAGCCGCCACGGCCCGCCCAAGCGAGGAGCGGCGGCGGCGGCGACGCCCGCCTCGCCTGACCCGGCCCCGCTCCCTCAGACGGGGGCGCTGCGCGTGCGCGGCGTCGCGTGACACTGCCACGCCGGAAGCGCGGGGGCGACAAGATGGCGGCGCTCCTAGCGCGGCTCTGCCGGGGCGCCCCCAGCCTCCGCGCTGCCCACCTGCCCTTCGCCGCCGCCGCCCCCCCCCCTCCTCCCCCTGCCGCTGCGCCGCCCCTCCGCGCCGCCGGGATCCCCGAGGCCGCTCAGCTTTTCGGCGGCCGAGCTGGTGCGCGCCGCGCCGGCCCCGCTGCAGCCTTACCTGCACCTCATGCGACTGCATCAGCCCGCCGGTGAGCGGGGCCGGGGCCGTAGCCGTGGCGCTGGTCTGCAGCGGGTGGTGCGGGCCGGGGGGTGCGGGTGATGCCGGCCCCGAGGGGTGGGCGGGAGTGGCGGTGTGGCGGGGCCACCCCTCCCCGGCCACAGGCGCCCTTGCTCTGGGCAGAGGGTCTTGCCGAAAAACGCGCCTGTCTGCTCGGCCGTGCCCTTACTGGGCAGCCAGCTGCCGCGGCTGGTGCCTAAGGCAGGTTTTATGCAGGTCATAAATGGTTAAACTGTAGAGAATTTTCTTTTAGAGAAGAAATATGGCTATCTTAGCAACCACCCCAATGGTTTCAAGGACTTAGTAAGATAAGAAAGGAAGTACGTGGCCCTGAGAACATGGTGACCTAAGACAGGGATGCATTAAATACGGACGTTTTCTGACAAACAGGTGGTAGCAGGGAGATCGTTAGTTTTAATGAGCAATTAAGCAGTTAGAATCTTTTGCCAACATGAAAAGCGAGCCAAAGGACAGGTGAAGAAGATGAAGATTGAGGAAGAAACAACTCTCACTCAAAATGAGGACCACCAGAAGGCACAACTACGCATGCCCCGAAGCTCATTATAGTATGTAAATGAATTCTCGGAAACGTAATGAATATGCTAATGTTTTCTTGGAATTACATTGAATATGTATCCCTGTTGTGTATAAATTTAATTTGACAACAGTATTCGGTGTGCACAATAGGAGGAGCGATCCCCTGTACAGCCGACACGGCAATAAAGAATGCCTGCTTTCTAAAACTTTAAATTGAGCCTTAGAAGTTTTACCTGCCGGTTTGCGGTGACATGGCACCCCCGCTCCTCGTCTCACCCCACCCGCCGATTTTGTGTTCCCCCAGGGACGTGGCTGCTGTACCTGCCGTGCACCTGGAGCATCGGCTTGGCGGCCGAGCCGGGCTGTCTCCCTGACTGGCACATGCTGTCCCTGTTCGGCGTGGGAGCGGTGCTCATGCGCGGAGCCGGCTGCACGATCAACGACATGTGGGATCAAGACTACGACAAAAAGGTTGAGAAACCCCCCTAGGGTTGCAAAGACCTAGGGAAGTGACTTGCTGGTTAATTAACCAAGTACGTGTCTGCTCATCTCCAGCATCACCAACTCCCTTGCTGAGTGCAGGCATAGGGCTCCGGGTTCAGAATCACAGAATCTTCATGGTTGGAAGGGACCTTTGAGATCATTGAGTCCAACCACAAAAAAAAAAAACCCAAACAAACAAACAAAAAAAAACCAAACCAAAAGAAACCCAAACAAACCCCAACCAACAAAAAAACAAAAAAAACCACCACACACCACACCCACTCACAAACAGACACAAACCAACAATCTCGGGCACTACATTCCTCTGTGTTTCTGTCTGAGATGCATTCAACTAATTTGTCAACGTTTCCTCCTAGAATAGTAGAAATCATTTTTGTTTGTATAACATTTCTCTGTCTAGGACTGTAGTTAAGTCCTCTAGAGTACTTCCCCCTGTGTAAGATAAAATACACGTTGTCAGCTGTAGGTAGTACTTGAACAAGTTTCTTTTTCAACTTTGTTTTGCATGACAGAACGAAATAAACAACACTGTTTTGCTACACTTGCTAGTTATGATCTACTCAAGAACAACATTTTTATTTTATTTTCAATTTTCAGTAGCAGGGTTTCCTTGAGTATTGTTAATTACTACATGGGAATGGCTGTTAAGAGTGTCATGCCCAACCCTGAGCCTAATCCTCTTCCATTATGTTGTATTTTTCACCTCTCTTTTGTTCAGAAGAGGAAAATGAGCAAAAGGCAGTGCCCAGTGTCAGATGTTGAAACGTGAGGAGGTGCAGGCTTGGAGGGGAGTATCCTGGTGATGCCTCACCGTTTGCTTGTCCTGTTTTCTGTTCCTTATATTGTTCCTCTGGTTTGGGGTTTTGGGTTGCAGCGCTGGCAAGAGACAGGATAATGAGCCAATCTGGTATGTCAAGTTCTTCTTACAGCACTGTTGTATTTGTGCTGTTGAGAAGGCAATGAATCAGCACAGGTTTTGTGACAGCTTTGGATGGTTTAGAGTTTGGAGGATATGAGCGTCTATATACACTAAAAATATTTGACAGGGTGGAGGGTGTGACTAGTAAGAATTCATTTATGCGTGTCATGTGGTTAGATGTAGAGTTTTAAAAATTCCTTTCTTGCATACCTTAAAAGGATATCTTCAGAACAAGTGCGATAGGGGCCAGGTCAATAACAGGATGTTGGCTTGTGTTGGTGATGGTGTTGATTTTAGAGGTTTTAGATTTTACGTTACTGATTACTTGGTAAATGTTTTCTTTTCTTTAAATGACACAGCCCGTGCTTGGTTACGATGTGCAGTGGAATTGGTCACAAATATGTTAAGTACATGTTTAAACTGCAAAAGCAGTGTTTGACATTTAACATAACCTGATTGAGGGGGGGGAGAACAAACTAAAAGTGTCTATTTAAATACACATTATTAAAGCATATGCAGAACACTTTATACATACATAATAGTGTATAAAAAGTTGGCTTTTGAACCTCTTCAAATAGAATTTACACTATTTTCATCAACATGCAAAACTTTTTTTTTTTTTTCTTTTGACAATGGTCACCTTTTGCAAGTACCTCACCATTTAACTTTTTTCTGATATTTGTTTCTTCCTTCAGTTTGCCTCTTATGATTTCTTGTTCCAGACAGAGTTTCTAAACTTCATTGTATCCTGACTAGGATTAAAGTAATTGTCCTTTCATAGATATTAACAATGTTTCTGCGTGCTAGAGGAGCCCTGCATCTTTAGGATATTTTACATGGTAATCACTTTAAAGCATTTAAGCACAGAACTGCTGCTTGAAATTGGGATAATTAGCTCACAACTGACTTTGTCTGACTTTTTTTTTCCTAAGGTAATAAAATTCATACACAAGATGCCTATAGTGTTTCTAATCAGCCTCCTTGCACACAAGTGGCACTTTATTCTGCTCTAGTTTTTAAAGCCTGCATGCTTTTATTATAAGTGCTGCTGCTTAGAAATACAGCTCGTGTCTGTGATGATATGCTAGGTTTGTATCGTTAAAGGAACCTCATCTCATACATTCTGTGACCTGTTTCTGTTTATTTTTCCTCTTATATGCCAATGGTGTGACTTCTAGTTTTAAGATGCATTGGAATGTATTATGTTGGATTTGGTATTAACATTATTGTTTCCATGTTTAGGTTGCAAGGACAGCAAGTAGACCCCTGGCAGCTGGAGATATCTCCACTTTTCAGTCCCTCGTTTTTCTTGGGGGACAGCTTAGTTTGGCACTTTGTGTGCTTCTGTGTCTGAATTACTATAGGTGAGGTATAAGTTCTCTTTTGGTTTTTAAAATTTGATTCTGGGTCCAGAGTTGAGCACAGAGATTTTCAGCAGAAAAGGTGTTGGGGGCAGAGGGAGGAGCTTATCACTTGTGGAATTATGTTTGAAAGCAAAAGAACTAGTTCAGTACTATGTACAGTTCAGCTCCTGTAAAACTGCACTGTATCTTGTGATCTTTAGACTGGCAAACAATACACCTCTTGGTACTTTTTACAGTATTATTCTGGGAGCAGCCTCTTTGTCTCTTGTGATCACCTACCCTCTGATGAAGAGAGTAACCTATTGGCCACAGTTAGTTTTGGGTGAGCTGGAAATATTTTTACAATTTTTTTCCTTCAGATGTAGTTTTTGGGCTGTTTCACAAATTAGTAATTGAACTTCAGCAGTCTGATTTTTTATAACTTTATATTAAAATAAAAATACCTTATAGACAAAGTTCTCTTGTGCCAGAAGCTTCTTAAACAATTTGTAACGTATAAGAGTTGATGTTTGGGTTTGGGTGGTTTTTTTGATAGAAATCAGCTTTAAGAATCAGCTTTAGTTTCAGGGTTATCTCAAAATGCATTTAAATGTGCATCTGTCCTGCATTTCAGTCTTCAGCCTCTAAAATAATTCTTGTGCAGAAACTGATGGTGCTTGTATTTCAAGTTGAGCTACTAAAACGTGTCTTTGTATCTTGGCCTTCACATTCCAGCTGCCTTCAGCTTTTTCAATCAAAGTTGTCATTTTTAGCTTTGAAGTACCGTAGTTGGCTGCTGTGCGCTCGTCTGCCATCAGTTATACTGACATCTTTTGTTATACAGACATCTAAGAATTTTAAGTTCCGTCCCGTTGTTTGAGGACACTGGAATAGTTTTGTGCAAATGCTTCCCTGTGCCAACGAAGTCGAATTTAAATTGGGGACAAATGTGTGGCTATACATATTTCTCCTTGTATGTCCAGAGTATTTAATGTCAAATTACTTGTATATATTAGCTGCCTGAAAATAAGTGGTAGAAAAATAGAGATGCCAGTATTGTACAAAAAACTGCTAATATGATATACACTTCAAAAAATATTTAATTCTATACATGTAATTTAGATCGCTCCTGTCAAACTTGTAACTTTTTTCTTTTTTTTTATTTTCTTTTATGTTTTTAGGACTTACATTTAATTGGGGAGCCCTTCTTGGCTGGTCTGCCATCAAAGGGTCATGTGAGTGGTCTGTATGTTTGCCCTTGTACTTTGCTGGAGTAATGTGGACTCTGGTATACGATACCATTTATGCACATCAGGTAGAGTAACACTGGGAAATTTTAGATATCTGTATATGTTTGTGTGTTTAATTTATAACTTTGTTGTCTAACAGCAGTATTAACCTGTTGCAGTTCTTCACCCTCAGCTGAGCTAAAAGAGCACCAAAGAAACCCCAGCCTTTGCACCTTTTATTGCCATTTGCAAACGTTTTACATATCAGGTAGAAAGCTGGAAGTATAATGCACTTGTGCTTACACATTTGCATTGTGTAAATAAATTTTACACGGGTGTTAGCTCTTAGCTGCTAAAGCAGCTCTAAGGACCAAATTTCAAATGCACTTAAATTGGGTTCCTAATAAGAAGCGTTGGAAATGTAAGCAAGGGCCCCCCCTTCTTATTTTCCTTATGAAGTGGCAGTTGGATTGTGGATTTTTTGCTAATTCATCCTTTCATTCTAGGATAAGAAGGACGACATCATCGTTGGTGTGAAGTCAACAGCATTACAGTTCAAGGAGGATACGAAGCAGTGGCTCAGTGGCTTCAGCCTTGCAATGCTCCTGAGTTTGTGCGTGGCAGGAATGAATTGTAACCAGACGTTCCCATATTACTCAGCTGTGGCTGCCGTAGGGGCTCACCTAGCACACCAGGTTTGATGGATTTATTTATACTTTTTTACACGTGGCAATTCTTGGTAAAAAATCAGAGTGCTTTTCAACCCCCATCAATTCGCCAACTACCTAAAAGAAAACAATTCCTCTAAAGAGAATTCAAGAAGTTCACTGATAGAACAATAACATCTTTTATGTTGAAGGAGAAGCCGCTGCCTGAGCATTCACACACCATTCATGGTGTCGCACACTAGCGCACACGAATGCTTACCCTTGACTGCGCTTCCTCCTTCTTCAGGGTCGACCCTAGGTTTCTCTCAGCAGTCTCACGCATCAGATTTTAATAAATAATTAATTTAATGGAAAGGTACACCAGCAAGGACAACCCGGGCTGGGTGCCTCCAAAGAGGGGACCCCGAACAAAGAAATCCCTGGGCAATTATAGATCACCCTTGTGATCTGTACACTTGCTACTCACATGCATCTTTTAGTCCAATTGGTTATTTTTGGTCTGGGGTCTTCTGACATCTTATTGGATTCTTTTTCTGTGTCCAGGCAGGCAGGCAGGCTCTTACCTTGTTGATTTGTGGTTTCAGCTGAGGGTTGGAGCCTCCTCATCTTCTGGTTTATATTCCTTGTGCACTCCCTGGCACAACGTGGAGAACTGAAGAGTCCCAGACTGGGGAAAAACACTACCAAAACATCACTGTGATATCAACGTCTTTATCACACTAAAAGACTAAACACATCACTGTATCAGCTGCTAGGAAAATTACTAAGAAAAATAACTCTATCACAGCCTACAGGCTTCAGCAAATCTAGCTACTCATGCTGAGTAAAACTAGGCAAACAGCACAAATCACACCATATCATAATCCTAAGTAATTTGTTCCAATTAAAACTTACTTATTTACTCTACGCTAATATCTCTCAACATTTTATTTGCTTTACATTTCTGAAGGTGTATCTTGCGGCTTGGCTGCTGTTGGGTGTGATTTGTCAGTTCAGTGTTTTCAGTTCTCTGTTCTTGAGGGGCTGACAGGTTTTCAATGGTGTGGATAAAATGATAGCTTAGAAATTGTCTTAGAAGCTTGTGGACACAGTTTCAGATTATTTGATCAGTACCCAGCCCTGTTTGATTAGAACCTGTTGCCTCTGTACCACCGCAGATGGTAGATGAACAGGTTTCCTGGGAAAGGTTTCGCTTCCTTTAGTTGGATACATTCTGTTTTGACTTCTTCAGAGGCTGAACTGTAAGGTTTGAGGTTTTCGGGGCTACTTTTCTATTAATCCTTTCACTTGTTTTGCTTGTCATCCTTCTCAAGACTTTCGCACAAAGTTTTGTTTCAGAGAGTATTTTTCTGTGACTTCGCTCTTGCTGCACTGTGTGTTTTTTTTTCACCTCTAGCTGTGACTCACAGCAGACAGCTGGCAAGCTGGGCAAGCCTTGCTTCTCACTGTTGTTGCAGGTGTCCTAGTTCATTTTTTACAAGAGAGTTGAGCAGACACAACTAAGAGTGACTGGACTAAACTAGCCCTGTGTTGGTTGGGCAGGGGCGGGCACGTTCCTGTGCATTCCAGTTAGCCTGGTTCACTTGCAGCAGAGATTTAAAGGTGCAGGCAGGTTTGGGGGGGGTGGTTATTTTTATTTATTAAGTTCCCATTGAAGAATTAGGTGGCTACCTACTGAGGAAGATCTCAAAACAACTTATTTACCTGCCCAGACATTTTTACATTTTTAAATATCAGATCAGACACACCAGTATCCCGGCTGTTTATACGGTCCTTCATTGAGAGGGTCTGAGAATCGTGTTCATACGTGATCCTTGACTTTTCTACTGTATGTTGAACAAATCTGTCAAGTAAACATACGATTCCAGTTGTGCAAAAAATCCTTTGCAAGCACAGAATATTCCTGTTTATTATGGAGTTAAGGATAGACTTTAGAATTTGAGGTTCAGTTTATGAAGTTACAGAGTTTTTTGTGTCTTTTTGTAACGTGTCAAATATTTATGAGTCTGTAGAATAATAATGCCAGAATGTTCCACTGTGCTTTTGCAGATTTACACTTTGGACATAGACAAACCTGAAGACTGTTGGAAGAAATTTGCTTCAAATCGTACTGCAGGAGTTCTGCTCTTCACAGGGATTGTGCTTGGAAATCTGTGGAAACAAAAAGACTCAAAAAATGTAGAAGAACCTCTAGAAAACAGATAGCTGAAATTACTATAAATACTGATATTTTAGTCCAGCCAAAATGTAAGTACTGTAAGAAAAAGAAATTTAACATAACTATAGCTGCTTTATACGCTTTATTTATAAAAGCTGATGAAAACATTTTTGTTTCTAAAACCATGCAAATCTTACAATATAAATTCTGATTATCCTTAAATTACTTCAGCCTCCATAGAAGTTTCAACAAGTGAAGCTGCTCTGCTGGTCCTGTGTAGTACAAGTAAACTTAGGTCAAGCTCTCGGACTGTGAGCCCAAGATTTTATATGAAATAAATGTCTCTTAGTGACAACACGTGGGAAAATGCAAAAGAATTTCAAGATGTAAATAAAATCTGGCTGTACATGTTCAGTGTTCTGATTTAATACATGAATAATTTTCAGTTTGAGTTGGAGCTTGATGCGTGAAAGAATTGCAATAACAATTTTTATCCTGAGATGTCTAGAAGCAGTCAGGACTCTTGAGTGTGTGAGGTTCAGAATAATAAATCAATAGAGAAGTATTTAAAATTAACTTTTGCTCTTGTTGTGATTGCTGGCAGTGGTTCCTTTTCACCTGAAAAGAACAGGCTTCTTCAAAGTTGCTTGCACAGAGTGAGCTGAGCTCGTTTACCAAGAATGATTTGAGCACAGACTACTGACTGTAAACATAAACAGAACAGCCCAGAGCTATTGCCAAGTGTGTGTGACTGGTGGTTGACCCTGAGCTATAATTCATCATGTAAGGTGATCCTTGTTTGTTTAATTTTTATTTTTTAATTCTGTTCCTTTTGGTTTATGCCTACCGGTTTTTACTTGTAGTCTTACAGGAAGAACTTGTTTATAGGAGGATGCCTATAAACAATAAAAACAGCAACTGCGGGCTGACAATTACATTGCTTCAAACCCTTCATGTTTTCAACTGCTTTACGCTCTCAGTTACATGATTTGCACTGTAGTTAACCTTTTCTTTGGCTCGTAGCGTTAAAGAGCTTGTATGGCATGTTCTGGAATTAATTTCTGTGAAGGCATAATGGACACGCCAGTTCTAGGAAAATGATAGGTAATGCAAGTGTGCTTTTCTCCACCGGTGGCTTTGCGTACACCTGCATGCGGGGCTGTAGTTCGGTGATGCAAAGCGTTTGGTTGCCAAACTCATTTTGGTATTCCAACGACCTTTCTTGATGTCTGCTCTGCTCCTTGAGTAGTGGGGCACAACTGCATGCAGTCCCACCAAAAATAAGGCTGCATCTTGCTCTAGTCCTGAAGATGGGTATCACATTTTATGGTTATTTAAACCTTAAAGGTATGTTTGAGAGATGTTGCAGTCCAGAGCCATGCGTTCAGGGTTTGCTAACTGTAGTTTTGCATTACCACTGATTGTGAACAGGTAAAGAAGTTCCTGTTGCAGGGAAATGGAGTCAAGGGCTTTGGCAGCACAAGATTGTTTTGGGGACTGGAACACACTTCTGTGGGTTCTGAACACTTCTTTTTAATGTACACCCTGTAAAGTTGTTTTTTCTTTTACTGTCTAAACAAGTGATGTCAAATATTTTTTGAGCAAATTAGAAAGAGTGGATTTTTCAGCCTGACTGCATGTAAGATAGAAATGTGTTAAAACATTAGGAAGTGTAACTGCTTTTAGGGCCTCCTTGGTTCTTCCACAGGACTTAAACAGGATTTATAATTTTGGGGTTGAGGAAGTATTAAGTTGAAGAAAAGCAGTTTAAAAATGAAGAATAAGAAGTTTCTGAACAATTACTTGACAAAGTTGCATTTTGTAGAGGGAGAATTGGATGCATCCAACTTCATGTTGAACTTTGGTTATAAGGCATTTACTAGTAATAAAAAAGTCGTCACATAATTAGTGTGGATCAGTTTCTTAATACTTGTAATATTACTTTAGAGAGGTTGTGGCAGAAGTTATTAATCCATTTTTAACATATTAAAGCATCTTTAAGTAGCTTAGATTTGGGAAGAGCTCACATTTTGTGGTGCCTTTGAACCTCCTGGCATCCTTTGTCCAGTGGCAACTTATCACAAGCATTTTTCTTGTAATGGGAGGAAGAAGAAGGTGTAGCTAAATAGAGTGAAAATTCAAGTTTCAAAGCAGTCCTTGTGTCCTAAACTTGAAGATCATTGCATGTTTTCTGTGGGGTTTTCCAAGTTCATCTCAAAATGTGTTTTACAAAGACGTGTCATAGCTGTATTTTAGGTTCATTGCCTGAAAAATGGAGAAAGGTTTAGGTTCCAGGCTATAATACTGAGAGTGTTATTCGCGTGAGCATTTTACAATTAATACACAGAAATAACTTTTCAAGTGCAAAAGAGACAAAGGCTAAACTACTTCCTGGCTAAAATCCGGTTCGTATCTGCTGGCAGGCATATGTGCGTATCTTCTCCTTCCA
Organism: Numenius arquata; assembly: GCF_964106895.1. Lineage (NCBI taxonomy): Eukaryota > Metazoa > Chordata > Aves > Charadriiformes > Scolopacidae > Numenius > Numenius arquata. The sequence goes on along the minus strand of NC_133585.1, from coordinate 24,658,307 downwards.
TTTCCAAGCTATTCTATTCCAAATCTTAACAAAGACACTCACTGCTGATTTAGATAGAGTCTGTTAAAAAATTCTCAAATACACCTATCTCTAAAGCAGCACGTTCATGATCAGCTAGTGTGCTTTTGCACAAACAGTTTCCTCTGGAAGTCTCTCCTCCCGTGTCAAATGTTGCTTTTCTCCTCCCCTTCCTTTTCCAAATGTTCCTCCACAGGACGTTGAGATAACAAATGCTTTTGGAGGCAGGAGGAAGGTCAAATGTGGCAGTTGCTCAGCGAAATAGAAAACTCTGTAACCAACAAAAATGCTTGCGTTTGTGTGCTCCCGTTGTGCTTTGTGGAAAGGTGTTATCAAAGTAACACTAGCTCTTTGTCCAGGAGTAGCCGTACGTACCTAGGGGTGTTAGTTCCTGCGGGGATACAGGGAGGGATTGCCAAGGCTTTTGTGGTGGGGCTGGATCTCTGAGTCAGAAGCCTGATGGGGACAGTGGCACACGGGAGCTTTTACACTCACCTTTGCCAGGGGAAGGGACTCGCCATAAGGTCATCCAAGGCGAATTGTGCCTGGATTTTGCTATCTGTGTATTTCTCGGTAAATACAGAATTGTCATGGTTGGAAAGGACCTCTGAGATCACCGAGTCCAACCATACACACACACACACACACACACACACACAAAAAAAAAACCAAAACCCTACAATCTCGGGCACCAGAGCATGCCCTGAAGTGCCACGTCTACATGTTTCTGAAATACCTCCAGGGATGGTGACTCCACCACCTCCCTGGGCAGGCTGTTCCAGGGCCAGGAAAGTCATTCTTCCTAATATCTAATCTAAACCTCCCCCGCCCCAACTTCAGACCATTTCCTCTGCTCCTGTCATTATTCCCTTGGGAGAAGAGGCCAACACCCACCTCTCTACACCCTCCTTCCAGGGAGTTGTAGAGGGCAATGAGGTCTCCCCTCAGCCTCCTCTTCTCCAAACTAAACATGCCCAGTTCCCTCAGCCTCTCCTCCTATGACTTGTTCTCCAGACCCCTCACCAGCTTGGTGGCTCTCCTCTGGACACGCTCCAGCAGCTCAATGTCCTTCTTGTGGTGAGGGCCCCAGAGCTCAGTATACATTGAGTATACTGACTTACATACAGTATCATTAATGCAAGGGGGTCAGATTTTTGCCTCCCTCTGATTTCAGGAAAGCATGCGCTGCAGGCACCTAGCTGAGGAACTGTGGTGTGCAAAGCACACGGGCCAGAGGACATGGGACAAGCAAGGGAGTCTGGCTGCAGGGTGTCACCAGGTCCGTAGGTCAGGCATAGCACCAGCCACTGGTGGTGTAACGTAGGGATAAAACGGTGGCTCTGCTCAAAGTTACAAAGGTGTGTCAGCGTGTGGAAAGATCAGGGCATCCTGTGGGCTGAAGTCTACGAAAAAGCTGGCTGAAAATTAAGGTAACCCATCACCTGTACGGGCACGGCGTGGTGGTTAGCTGCTCTTCAAGGAAGACACCAAAAGCACAACCGTTGTGGTGAAGGACTTGGTGTGCTAAACAGAAGCAGGAGAACGTATTTTATAGGCGCTTGTTTTTTCCCTTTGGCAAAAGCAGGGAGAGGGCCATTAATTTGTTTCTAAAGGCCGCCACAGGGCAAATACCAGGAGAGAAGGACCACTTAAGCTTCAAAACAAAGCTGACAGGAAAAAAAAATGTGGGTGTTAACCATCCCTGTGAAGTTTTCGGTGCTAGCTGAAGGCTCTTGGCATACTGCAGAGGTGAGTTTCTTGCAGTGCCTCCCTCTAGTTTGTGACAGAGGCAAAAAGGACAGAGCAAATTTTAACACGGCGTGTGCTAGATAAAGTACCAGTGATGTGATAAATTACAAAGGAAATTGTGAAACACCTCATGGATTTTACGGAACTTTTCTTTTCCCGGATAGTGGTGTTTAACAAGAATGACCCCCCTGCCCCCCAGCCAGGCAGCTGTACGCACGTGGTTTTGTCTCAGCTGAGCAGTAAGAGGTCTAATAAAATTCAAAAACCAAAACCAACAACAAAAAAAACAGTGTTTAAATGCTGAGTGCAAAACTTTAAAAAATACAGCTTTAATTTCTGGAAGAATGAGCGGAAATCCCAGCCCTAATGAAAAAGATAAACAAAACCCACCCCTGAACGTTTACACCAGCAGAACACAATTCTTCCAAATTGCAGAGCTGCTCGGCTGTGACAGGTAGAGTAACAAGGAGAAATCTCTAATATAAAATAGGTTTCTTCAACTGCATAGAGAACGGAACCAAGCCTGTAACAAGCTGTGTGAGGGGGGAAGCAACTCCATGCCCATTCCACACTACCTTGTGGGTTTTTTTCCTGGACTGGCATCAAAGTATTTTTCAGCTCTGAATGAAAAGTATCTCGAAGAGAAAATTTTACCTCCAAGTTAACCCTGCAACAGATGAGGAGACTACTTCGAGGAGAAACTTCAGCAGTGTTAAGTGGCTGCTTAATAGAGCTGTGTGAATTTTATGCTGGCTGTCATGCTGTAGCGCGTCTGAATGTTTGTCAAACAGATTTTCCAGCTTCATCAGAGCTTCTTTCCCCCAAGTGCTGCCATGCTATTAACCACTTTTCTAGGAAATACATAAATTAAACTACTTGAGAGAAAAATGAAGGAAAACACAGGCTTTATGTACACCATAATGTGGTTTTTTGGCAATACCTGCATTGCTGTTGTGCTTTATTTAAGCATTGACTGGAAGGGACCTTAAAGAACTTACTTGCTTAGTCTTTGCATGATGCTTTCCTCCCCCCACCCCAACCCCTACTTTCGCACGCACGACACCACGCAGTGGATGCAGCAATGCAATAAATGAAGGATTCAACAGGTCAGACAGAGGGGCTGAGAGGTCTCCTCTATCTTTCCTGCTCAGGGGGGAAGACCCAGGGGAGAAAGCCAAGGCGGTGTAAGCACAGGTTGTCCATCAACCTGATGAGGCTGAGGTTGCTCGGGTTGGAGGGGTAAAGGACAGGCTGAAGGTCTGGTGTTGCAGTGCATGCCTCCTCTCCCAGGTGACAGGTGATAAAGACCCAGTTGCTCAACACCAAGCAAGGCTCTGGCACCCACAGGTTCATCCATTGTTGGGTCTTCATCTGGTGAGGGTGCTTTCCATAGCTAGCCCACCACCAGCACAACCTGGTGACCAGTTGCCCGATTTTTCTTGTAGGCTGGGTAGGATGGGGAGAGTGTCCCCTCAGTCCTTCCCATGTCTCTCAACCCAGTCATGAGCTGCTGTGCTGTCAGGGGTGCTCTGAGATCTTGGGATGTCCATACAAGGAAGCCATCTGCTATGGAGCAGGTGCAAAGGTGGCGAATGTTGTATCTTCTGTCTCCAGGCCTTCCTCAAGAAATCAGTGGCAAAGCAGAGGGGGACCAAAAAGCTGCCTTCAAGAGTTCGAACTGCTCAGTGGTGATTTATTTATGCCAAGGTAAGTCAGAAGGTACTTCAGAAAACTGGAGGTTAAACACGTAGGGAGCTACCATGAGAGGCTATCAGGGTGAGCATGTTGGGTGCCGGGTGGATGAAGTCAAGCAGAAGAAATCCCGTCATACACAGGAGGCATCAGCGCGCATACAGAGGGGAGAAAGGAGACTGCCATGGAACTGCAAAGCTCTCCTCTGAAGAGGACCCGTGGTCACGTGCACACAGCAGGTGAGGAGCTGCATGGCTTCCTCCTCTTGCACATCGTCTCTCCCAGTCCAACTCTCGGGTTGCCTTCGCCTATCTGACTTAAAGGAGCATCTTTCTTATTAAGTAGTAAAGGCCCGTTTTAATCAACGGTACAACTCACTCTACTGAGTAACATCAATGCATTTAAAAAGTGCTTGCACGTCAAAATTCTGTTGCAAAGTGTGTTGGATGTCATTCTGCCGACACCCTGGTTAATGTTGGATTAACTTCACGATGCATCACTTGTGGCTGTTCACTCGGCTCCCGCTCGGGTCTTGGGCTAACACCCTGCTCCTCATGTACGCTGGGAGCAGTGCCGTCAGGTTAAAACGAGGGCATCGTGTATGCCGGACACAAGGGACAGGAGAAAGTAAGGTCCATCATCCCCTGCAGCTCGGAGAAGGTAAGGTCCATCATCCCCTGCAGCTCAGTGGCAGCAGCTGGCAGTCTGGGATAAAACTCTTGGGAGGCTGTAGAAACGGCACAGAGCACACATCCAAACTGGAAGGTAGACACAGGTCAGCTTACCCAAGGAAGCCTCCAGAGCTGGCCCAAGAGCAACTGGACTGCTGAGGTTCTCCTGCTTCCCACCGCTGAGTGGGGATGGGGACAGGAGGACACGCACTGGCACCCTCTGGCAGCTCTTCTGCTTGTGCATGGGTGCAAGTCAGTGAATGATGAGGGGCCTGGAGCATCTCTCTTAGGAGGAGAGGCTGAGGGACTTGGGTCTTTTGAGTCTAGAGAAGAGAAGACTGAGGGGGGATCTGATCAATGCTTATAAATACTTAAAGGGAGGGTGTCAAGAGGATGGGGCTGGTCTGTTTTCAGTGGTACCCAGGGACAGGACAAGAGGAAATGAGCACAAACTTGAATACAAGAAGTTCCACCTAAACATGAGGAGGAACTTCTTTACTTTGAGGGTGGCAGAGCCCTGGAAGAGGCTGCCCAGGGAGGTGGTGGAGTCTCCTTCTCTGGAGACATTCCAAATCGCCTGGACACGTTCCTGTGCAACCTGCTCTGGGTGGACCTGCTTTGGCAGGGGGTTGGACTAGATGATCTCCAGAGGTGCCTTCCAACTCCACATCATTCTGTGACTCTGTGAATTTGTGAGTTAGGGAATTAATGAAGTAGCAGATTATAAAATTAACAAGTTGGACTAGTCTGTTCCAAGGGGGTTGATTTGGTTGTTGATTTTTACCTTAGTTGTTTTTTTTTTTTTTTAACCTCGTGAGTTCCTGAGATGAAGTTTGATTCCCAGAGGGGTTTGTCCTACAAATCCAAGCGACCCAGAGGAAGAGAGGCACTGCTGAAGGGATGCTGAGAAACTGCGAGACGACGAGTGTGGGAAGCAGAAGCTCAGCCCGGCTGCGCAAAGCCCCTCGTGACAAACCCTTGCCCAAGCCGGCGTGTGAGCGCAGAGGGATGTGAAACCGCTCCCCTACCGCTTTCCTGTGGGTCGGAGGGGCTGTGGCTGTGTGCTGCTGCCCCAGACGTGAGCTCCCCGCTCTGCACTGCACCGCAGCTTTGGGTGTCTGCGGCACGAGGGGCTTGCCCAGGTGGACCCAGCCATAACCCCAACCCCCATTTTTCCGTTTCACCAGCCAGCCGAGCCCTCCCTCTCCACCATGTGCGGTGTCCCCGGCGCTGGAGGGAAGAGGGACGTGGAGGTGTGGGCACAAAAGTGCTCTCTCCTTGCACCAACTGCAGTTGCCTCCGTTTCAGTGCGATGTTGAACCCGACCCTCCGTTGTATTTCTAAGGGCTGTGAAAATTGCCCCTAGCACTTGCTCAGCTCCTTTCTCCTCCGGCTTTTATAATGGCAGGGGTTTTCCTTTTGAGCCCCTCCAAGCTGTGGGAAGGAGGCTGGGTTTGGGGGAACGTTTGCGTGTGGATGGCATTGGCGTAAAATGGAAAAAAAGTGATTTCTGTTCACCAATTCTCTGTAAAATATAATGGTAGACCATGTAATTTATACTTTTTCCTTTGCAGAGAAAGCAAAAATGTGGGTTTTTGGGAGTTTTTTTTTTAACCTGTACTCCTGCATTCTTTATCAAAATTGCATTTACTGTAATACACATTAAACTAGTGAATATTAACTTCAGCTGAATTTTTCTTCCGTGGTCTGCTTGGAAATAGTCTTTTATTCCCACCACGTGGAAAAAGGCCTTACAGGTTTGGCTTTGTTAGCCTCTTTCCTGTCTCCCAGACTAATGAGACTTTTTTTTTGCTCTTTGCTGTCTCGCTGTGGCTAAGAGAGGCGCGCTTTGCAGCCCACTGCCCGTCTTCCCGCAGTGCCGCTTCACAGGATGCGGAGAAGCTGGACGTGAAGGGGGCTGAGGCCACCGGCCACCAGCAGAGCCCCAGCCAGCCCCTGTGGTGGGCTCCAGCCAGAAACCATGGCGGCTGCCACGGGAGGCAATGGGTGGGCAGTCAGTGTCACCCCGGTTCTTAATAGAGGACAAACTGTTAAAATCCTTAAAATGTTGCTGATGAGGGCTTTTTTACCGTTTTCTCCCGTAGCGACTGTGCTTTTCAGCTTCCCACTTCCCTCCCTCCCTAGCAGACTCCAAGGCTAGCTTGGCGTTTTGCATGAGCCTAGTCTAGCCAGCCGCTGGGATGTCAGGTATCTCCACTTCGAAAAAGCATCTGCTGAACTACAACTTTTTGCAAACCTCAATTCCCGCAGCCTCTTGCAATGTTTCTGGGGGAAAAAAATAAATAAATAAAATAAAAATAAGAAAGGTGTACGGTCCAGCCAGGGGGTCAGCCAGGCAGCCCCGTCCTAAAGCAGGGGCAGCCCCAGTTAAACTTTGGAGCGGTTGGCAGCCAAGAGGAGCATTTCAGGGCACACCTCCCTGTTATCTCAGCATTGCTACGAGTGAAAGGCTCCACTTAATGCACCATAAATACCAGCCCCATGACAAAGCTGGAAAGTTGCAGTTTAACCTGAACTTGTCCTTCTCCTGTTCTTGCTGATGGCGAGGGAGAAGGGGGACGCACCACCCATGCTTCACATGGGATGCTTGGAACTTGCTGCTCAGACCCACTCTGTCCATCATTCCGGGAAACAGAACCTGCTGTTTTGGTGTCACAGCTTCTCTACGAAATGTAGAAGTGCATCCAAAACTGTCAGTGACTTGCACAGGGCACGAGTGGTTAAATCTTTGGGGCATATTAGTGAAGAAATAGTAAATGTTAGTATCTCACAGAGGGAAATGGTTGAGAGTATGGTAAGCACTCAGTTAATTTTACAATAGCTGGGCTCCGTGGCTTGTGACCGGCACTTAGGGAATCAGCCTAATTCTTACAGAAAACCTCTGTGTGGGGTATATCTACTAATTCAGAAGTAAATACCTAAATGCATCCCTAAGAAGGAGCAGGGAGCACACTTGAGACAGATGGAGTAGAGGATTAAAAACAAAGGTACCGTCCCAGCTGCCTCCTTATCTGGGGCTGAATGCAAGTGGAGGAGGACAGTTGGGGCTGGGGCTTCCCCCCATCACAGTGTCACCCCCATCACAGGGTGCTGACCTGCAGGGGGACACCCCACACACACACACACCCCCACCCATGCACAGATGGGTTTAGCTGGCGCTGGCTTTGACTGAAAGCATCCTGCTTTGACTGAAAGCATCATGTTTTGCCCATTGCATCATCAAGCTGGGACAGGGGCTGTTCTGGGCGCCGCAGGGACATTTTAGCCACCCAGGAGCCCCTGCCACAGCCCCGCTTCACTGCCATGCTGCCCCCCCACTGTCGCCCAAACCTGGTTGTGAAAGCAAGCACATCTGCACAACGCTTTCATCCAAAACCTTTTCCTCCAGAAAAGGGAAAAGCTCAGAGTGAAGCACCCTGAGGTGCTCTTCATTTAGTCTGGTCTAGGGTCAGAGAAGCATGCTTTTTCTTTGGGGAAAAAATGTTGGAAAAATGTCTATCCCAAAAAATGCACATCATTCAGAGCTGTTCTCCACCAACCAACCACCACATGGACACACAGTTAAGGGAATAAGACAACGTGCATGCAGTCATTTGGAAAAAAAAGATTAATATTATGCTATTGATAATAAATAGTAAATTCCCAGATAAATCACGATTTCCCAGAATTATGATTTAATTCTGAGAAAAGGGGAAAAAAAAAGAAAGTGCTCGCACAACTCCTGACCTTCCCCCTCCAGTTACCTCCCCCCATCACGCTTGCTGACTGCTGGCTGCCAATAAGAGCCTCCCAGGGTGAGAAAGTTTAGTTTCATCTTCCCCAGAGCCTCTGCACAGGGTCCCAGCCGGCAGGGAAGGCTGCACTAACCGAAGCTGCTCGCCACAAGGTTGGTTCTCTTAAAGCATGGAAATAGGAAAAAAAAAAAAAAAAAAACCTCGTTAGCCTGGGAAGCGTGGGATAATAGTGCAAAAGTAGATTTTTTTTTTTTTTTTTTTAAATTTTCCTGCTCAGCATATAATTTAAAGCAAGTTGTATGGCAAATCCTATTTGGGGAAGGAAGGAGGTTTTTAAAAAGCTATGCACAAAAGCTGGTTTATGGAGGGGTTAGTTCTTCTCTGCTGCTTTCTCCTGCTACCAGCTTTGTGTCACTGCGTTAAAAGGGTCTAGCTGGTACTTTGCTCTCGGTTTAAATAATATGGCTCTCTCTTGTCCATGTGGATGGTCAAGGCAAAAGTCCTCCTAGCCAGGCTGCTTAGCTGTGTGTTTTCTGCCAGAAGCCTGGATGGCAGGCTCTTTCATACGTTGCTGCCTGATCTCCCTATGCTTTTGTGGACATTTTCAGTGGAGTGTGCTGTTGCCGATAAGAGCATCCTAATGCTGCAATCTCTTCGTTAGGGTTTGCAGCCAAGAGAGAAGAAAGCATGCGAGCAGTACTCGTGTACACCCTGCTGTGGGGGTGTAGGAACCAGGGGGATCCCTCACGTCGCGGGGGGGCACTGGGCAGAGGGAAGCGCTGGGGGGCAATGCCCGTTCACGGCTTCCCTCTGGACACACGGCCCGGCACTTGCCTTCGGGAGGGGGGGTTCTGGAAGAGCGGGATTTCTGGAGAAGCGGGATTTCTGGAGGAGTGGGATTTCTGGAGGCACACCAGTCCCCCCAAAGGCTGGGGAAGGGAGGGTGTCCCGTCCCCCCGTACCCCCACCCCGGCGCCTCGACTGCCAGCATCAGCCACGGCATTTCGCTTTCTGTTCTGGAGTCTGAGCTCAGGAGCGGGGCGGGGAGGAGCCTGACCACCCAACAGCAGCCTCTCTCCTCCCCAAGCTGCTATTTCAAACAAGAAAAAGAAAAAAGAAAAAAAAACAACCCAAATTTGTAGCAAAAAGTCTCAAATCTGAGCAGGCAGTTTAACTTTTTTTTTTTTTTTTACCTTTCTTCTAATTGTGCCTAACTAGAAGAACTAAGCAGTTTAATTTGTATTTATTTTTTTTTTCCCCTTCCCCTTTCTTCTAATTGTGCCTAGCTAGAAGAACTAGGCAGTTTAATTTGTATTTATTTTTTCCCCTCCCCCTTTCTTCTAATTGTGCCTCACTAGAAGAACTTGACCTCGGGGCAATACTTCTAATCGTGTGGTGGTTTAACCCCAGCTGGCAGCTAGAACCACGCTCGCTCCCCCCAAGTTGCAATAGGGGGAGAAAAACAGAAGAGCAGAAGTGAGAAAAAAAAAAAAATCCCAGTAGCTGAGATAAAGACAGTTTAATAGGTAGAGGAAAAGCCATGCACGCAAGCAAAGGAATTCATTCCCTGCTTCCCATGGGCAGGCAGGTGTTCAGCCATTCCCAGGAAAGCAGGGATCCATCACGCATAGTGGTTGCTTGGGAAGACAAATGCCATCACTCTGAAGGTCCTCCCCTTCCCCCAGCTTTATATACATACACATGGTATGGGATATCTTCGGTCAGTGGGGGCTGGCTGTCCTGGCTGTGTCCCATCCCAGACCTAACTCAAAACACCAGTGCACTATCAAAAGTATTTCTCATCCCAAATCTAAAACATAGCACTATACCAGCTGCTAATAAAAAAAGTTAACTCTATCCCAACCGAAACCACGACAAGCTGTTACCTGAGGATGCTCTGTGCTGTCTTTTACTTGGCTGGTAGAATAGGAGCACAGAGATTTGAGGGGGTTTTTTAGAGCTGAAGCTTACGGGGTTTCCTGGTTTCAGCTGAGACAGAGTTAGTTTTCTTTCTAGTGGTTGCTTGTTTTCAGGTATGGTATGAAAGGCATGTCAATAATGCATATTGTTTCAGTTGCTGCTAAGTGATGTTTATACTAGTCAAGGACTTTTTTCAGCTTCCCATAGAAGCATAGATAGAACAACAGAATGGCCATTGGGATATTCCATACCAATAGACATCATGCTCGGTGTGTTAATGGGGGTTGGAGGAGGGGGGTGGTGGGATCTGCAACCTCTGCTCAGGTCAGGCTGAGCAACCAGTTCACCGGGCAGTGGGAGTGTGTGTCTTGTGCATTCTGTAACTATTATTATTATCATTATTTTCCATTATTGTTCTATTAAACTGTCTTTATCTCAACCCACAGTCTTTTTTTTTCCCCTTTCCCCTCCTTTTCTCCCTCTTCTTCCTACCCCTCTTGGGGGGGGGAAAGGGAGGTGAGTGAGAGGCTGCGTGGTCCTGGATGCTGGCTGGGGTTAAACCACGACACTGGCTTTTAGGGTTTACTTGCTTGGTTTAGTAACCAGGGGAAGGCAAGGACTGGGGTTCAGACTTGGGACGTAGTATTGAATTTCTGCCTTCCTGCCTCTCTGTGACGAGAAACCACCGATACTGGTTTTTCTACCTGTCCTGGGTTGAGAGACACAGGACTAACTTTTCTGCTAATGCTGGGGAAAAGTGCACTTTTAGAAGACTCTAGTGTCTGAATTTGTGGAAATATTTACTTTACAGCCAGCCAGGCTCTGTGGGATTCAAGGTTTTAGTGTTTTCGAGCCTTGCCAGGGGCAGGGACAAGGAGGAGCAAGGCCTGGGCATTTGACCCAGCCTGGCCAGCAGGATTATTTCATACCACGAACGTCACATCCAATATAAATTAGAAAAGTTTGCTGCGTAGCGGGTTCTCTCCCTGATGGTGGCGGGTCCGGACAACTCCTTGCCCCGGTGCCGGAGCCCTGAGGCCTTCCCTTCCTCCTGAAGCCATTGTGCTCCCAGTGTCCGCCATTTGCTGTCCCTGCTGGGAGTGCACAGCTTCTGCTGATATAGTTGGCTGAGTATAATTCCTGTATATCTTATATCAGTATCGGGATTAATACCGGTTCTTTAGTATTATTGTTAATTATTTAGTCTTAGTCTATTAAATCTATTTATATTTCGACCCTCGTGTTTCTTTGTGTTCCCCGATTCCCCTTTCCTGGTGGGGAGGGGTCATCGGGTGATAGAATAATTGTCTAACGACAATAGACTGTTATGGGTTCTCTCAAACCATAACACTACCGTATGTGTCTGGCGCCGAGCTCGGTTTTGTTACGAGGAAATGCATAGACCACGACTGCTTGCCTCGTGCTTTGTACCGGTGGCAAAGCGATCCTGCGTAAAACGCGCCAAGTTGAGCAGCTGAAGTGCCCGAGCGGCTGGCTCTAGCCGAGGGTCACTGCCCAGCCCTGCCTGGCACGAGGGGAACGGGTGCGCTGTGTCTGAGCACCAGCGAAGATTCTCTGGGGTGGAGCGGGGAACATCAGTGGCCTGATGCTATTTTGAAGGCTGGATAAAATGGCAGTTCTGGGCCCCTCACCACAAGAAGGACATTGAGCTGCTGGAGCGTGTCCAGAGGAGAGCCACCAAGCTGGTAGGGGGTCTGGAGAACAAGTCATAGGAGGAGAGGCTGAGGGAACTGGGCATGTTTAGTTTGGAGGAGGCTTTGAACATGAGCCAGCAGTGTGCCCAGGTGGCCAAGAAGGCCAACGGCATCCTGGCCTGTGTCAGGAACAGCGTGGCCAGCAGGAGCAGGGCAGTGATGGTGCCTCTGTCCTGGGCACTGGTGAGGCCTCACCTCGAGTGCTGTGTTCAGTTCTGGGCCCCTCACCACAAGAAGGACATTGAGCTGCTGGAGCGTGTCCAGAGGAGAGCCACCAAGCTGGTGAGGGGTCTGGAGAACAAGTCATACGAGGAGAGGCTGAGGGAACTGGGCATGTTTAGTTTGGAGAAGAGGAGGCTGAGGGGGGACCTCATTGTCCTCTACAACTCCCTGAAAGGAGGTTGTAGAGAGGTGGGTGTTGGCCTCTTCTCCCAAGGGAATAATGACAGGAGCAGAGGAAATGGTCTGAAGTTGGGGCAGGGGAGGTTTAGATTAGATATCAGGAAGAATGACTTTCCTGAGAGGGTGGTCAGGCACTGGAACAGCCTGCCCAGGGAGGTGGTGGAGTCACCATCCCTGGAGGTGTTTAAGAAACGTGTAGACGTGGCACTTCAGGGCATGCTCTAGTGCCTGAGATTGTTGGGTTGTGTCTGTTTGTGGGTGGGTGTGGGGTGTGGTTGTGGGTGTTTGTTTTGTTTTTGGTTTGGTTGGTGTTTGGTGTGTTTTGTGGGGGTTTTATTGTGTGTGGTTTTTGGGGTTTTTTTGTTGGTTGGACTTGATGGTCTCAAAAGTCCCTTCCAACCAAGAAGATTATGTGATTATGTAAAAATGCAAAAAAAACCTGGAAAAGACACAAATGCAGGTAAGGTATGGGTGGGCTTCGTCGTCTGCAGTGGCAGCCCCTGCTGAGGAGCGATGGTGACCAGCTCTGTTGAGGCAGCAGACCAAGCAGGTTTTTCACTAACTGCCGTGTCCCCCTCCCTTCTCTTTCAGAAGAGCAACTAGGAATGGCTGCCCAATCCGTCGTGACAATCCAGCCGCAGTACGCTGTGGCCGTGCCCACCGTCTCCAGGAGCACGTGGCAGACAGGGCTGATGGACTGCTGCTCCGACTGCGGCGTCTGTGAGTGTCTCGGGTGGTCCTGTCTCTCAGCCGTCGACAGCGATGTGCTGTGGTCGGTCCCACGTCCTCTCGGGACACTGTTCTCCCCACCCTTGCCACCTGGGTCAGCGGTGCGACAGCTACATAGCCTGGTCCTCCCCATTCCTCCCCCGGTGCCGGCGGTGCCAGGTGGGCAGGGAGAATCTCACCCGCTGCTGCCTTTCTCCCCCCATCAGGCTGCTGCGGGATGTTCTGCTTCCCCTGCCTCGCCTGCCAAGTGGCCGGAGACATGAACGAGTGCTGTCTGTGCGGGACCAGCGTGGCCATGAGGACCCTCTACCGCACCAGATACAACATCCCGGTCAGTGGTCAACCCACCCCCTCACCATGCTGCGAGGCTGAAAGACAAGGTGCCCCCCCCGCCCCTGCGCATCAGGGATGAGCAGATGAGCAGCAGCGCTCTTCACTCGCCCTTGTTTTTCCCACTTTCGTGTCCGACGTGATGCCAGGAGCACAGGACAGGGGTTGGGATGCCCTCGGCTGCACTGGTCCCTGGGCTGGTGTCCAACAACACATGCTCCTTCCCAGCACCCTTCACCAGGGGCACCTAGAACCACAGAACCACAGAATCTTCATGGTTGGAAGGGACCTTTGAGATCATCAAGTCCAACCATACACACACACACACACACACACATAAAAACCCCAACCCAACAATCTCGGGCGCTAGAGCATGAGGGATGGCAACTCCACCACCTCCCTGGGCAGGCTGTTCCAGGGCCTGACCACCCTCTCAGGAAAGTCATTCTTCCTGATATCTAATCTAAATCTCCCCTGCCCCAACTTCAGACCATTTCCTCTGCTCCTGTCCTTATTCCCTTGGGAGAAGAGGCCAACACCCACCTCTCTACGCTCTCCTTTCAGGGAGTTGTAGAGGGCAATGAGGTCTCCCCTCAGCCTCTTCTTCTCCAAACTAAACATGTCCTGCCTTCAGCTGCTGCCAACCACAGCAGCTCCCTGAGCCTCAGCTGCCATCCCCAGTCTTTGAAAGATGGGAAAGGTTTGAGATAATTGTGGGCAGAGTAACGAATAGATCATCAGTTGCACAGATGAACACCCATAATCGGATGCAGAAGAAAGGTGGACATTCACATACAGTGTATTTGTGAAATAGTTTCTTCCCACCAGGGGGTAGTGCTGTCGCTGGACATGGTGGCTCAAGTCCAGTTTGCCCAAATTGTCATTTTTTTGGTGTGTGTTTCCCCCGCCCCCCCCGACTCTTAACCCCAGAAGCTGAAAGAGAAGTAGTTATTTGCAGCCTGCAGAAAGAGCTCCCTTCTTTCTTTCCCCTGTGTGGGGGTTCAGCAGCCCTGGTTTTTAGTGTCTCCTGCTCGGATGCTAGAACCAGCCAGGAAACAAAGGGCACGTGAGATGGAATGGGATTTTCATGGCCGAAAGGTGGCTTTTGGGAAGCCTGAGTCCCTAACCAACTTCTTCCTAACAGGGGTCTATTTGCTCTGACTTCTGTGTCACCATGTGGTGCCTCGTGTGCTCTGTTTGCCAAATGAAGAGAGACATCAACCGGAGGAGGGAGCAGGGCATATTCTGGTAAGCTGGGCATGCTGGTGCTGGTTTGTAAAGCCACCACCTCACACAGCAAAGCAGCTTCCTGGAGTCTCTCCTGCCAACGCCTGAAGTGAGACACAGGGTTGCTGCAGTGGGGAAACGGCCATGGACAGGTGACGAGAATGACCTGTCCTGCAGCAAAATCACAGAATCATAGAATAGTTTGGGTTGGAAAAGACCTTAAAGGTCATCTAGTTCCAACCCCCTGCCATGGGCAGGGACACCTCCCACTAGAGCAGGTTGCTCAAAGCCTCATCCAGCCTGGTCCCCCTCCAGGGATGGGGCATCCACAGCTTCTCTGGGCAACCTGTTCCAGTGTCTCACCACCCTCACAGTAAAGAATTTCTTCCTAAGATCTAATCTAAATCTCCCCTCTTTCCATTTAAAACTGTTAACCCTCATCCTGTCACTCCACTCCCTGACAAAGAGTGCCTCCCCATCTCTCCTGTAGCCCCCTTCAGGTACTGGAAGGGCACTATAAGGTCTCCCTGGAGCCTTCTCTTCTCCAGGCTGAACAACCCTAACTCTCTCAGCCTGTCTTCATAGGAGAGGTGCTCCAGTCCTCTGAGCATCTTCATGGCCCTCCTCTTGACCCTTTCCAACAGGTCCATGTCCTGGGAACCTGTCCAATGTTGCTGGGAACCTTGTGCAGGACAGGGGGCCTGGACTGGTGAGGCACAGTCCCACTCCTGACCCTTCTCTCCCATCCCATTGCAGATGCCACCATCCTCACTGTGCCCTGCGGAGCTGCTCTGGACCGGAGTTGCCGCTGCCCTGGCTATTGGTAAATGCACCATGGGGGATTTGCTTCGATTATGGTTGATTCCCCCTTCCCTGCTTAACATTATGAATAAACAGCCGAGTTTGCCTTCCTACCCGTGTGTGTGTCATTCTTGCACCGCCTGAGAGCACTCATCCTTCTCCCACTCTGTCCGCCTCAGCAGCCCCTAGTGCAGCTGAGATTTCCTCTGCGCCCACTGCAGAGAAAGATTTTCACTGATATTTTTTTATTCAGTTAGCTTTTTGGCCAAGTGCCGGGTCCTGCCCTTGGGTCACACCAACCCCCTGCAGCGCTACAGGCCTGGGGCACAGTGGCTGGAGCTGCCTGGCAGAAAAGGACCTGGGGGTGTTGGTGGACTGTGGGCTGAACATGAGCCAGCAGTGTGCCCAGGTGGCCAAGGAGGCCAACAGCATCCTGGCCTGTGTCAGGAACAGCGTGGTGAGTAGGACTCGGGAGGTGATGGTCCCCCTGTACTGGGCACTGGTGAGACCCCACCTCGAGTGCTGTGTCCAGTTTTGGGCCCCTTCCCACAAAAAAGACATTGAGGGGCTGGAGCGGGTCCAGAGAAGGGCAATGGAGCTGGTGAGGGGTCTGGAGAACAAGTCTTATGAGGAGAGGCTGAGGGAGCTGGGGGTGTTCAGCCTGGAGAAAAGGAGGCTGAGGGGAGACCTTCTCGCTCTCTACAACTCCCTGAAAGGCGGGGGTAGCCGGGGGGGGTGTTGGTCTCTTCTCCCAAGTCACAGGCGATGGGACAAGAGGAAATGGCCTCAAGTTGCGCCAGGGGAGATTCAGATTGGATATTAGGAACAATTTTTACACGGAAAGGATTATTAAGCCTTGGAATGGGCTGCCCAGGGAAGTGGTTGAGGCACCATCCCTGGAGGTATTTAAAAGACAGGTAGACATAGTGCTTAGAGATACGGTTTAATGATGTTTTTTGTCAGTGTTACTCATCCAAGTTGTAAAAGTTGGAAAAGTGACTTCTGCTCCAGGGCAGAGCTGGGGCTTCCAGCAGTCAGGTGATGGCTGCAGGCCACTGAGTGCCAAGTTGTCCCTGCTGCGGTGGTCCAGGTGGCCATCGGGGCTGCTGGACAGTCCTACTTTTGTGAACATGAAGCCAAGGAGATTTTTGGCTGCCTGGCACCAGCCCACCTCACGCATTGCAGAGACATGGTCCCCTAGAGAACCTGAGCATGAATTCCCACCCAGCTGCCATTAAAAACCTGGTTGGGTTGTGGGTTGGCCAAGTCCTCTCCATGGGCAAAGCCTTCTGCTCCTGACCATGGCCAGGCAGAGCACATCTGCGTTAACAGTACGTTCTCTGTCCGAAAGACAGAAGTGACATTCACCCTCTCTCCATCCCTCTCGGAGAGATGCTAAAGGATTTTTAATCCTTACAAAACTCCCCCAGCTTCACTCTGTAAGGAAAATATGGTATTTCTTTCTCCCCTCTGCCTTCACCTTCACCACAAACGTTGTCAAGGGCAGGTAGAGGCTCTGTCAGTGCTGCAAGGTGGGTCCATACTGCAGCACTCCCACCTGCCTAATCCCCAGATGGCCCAGAGAGTCCTGTCAATAATCCCTGGAAATACAGAAAACTGCATTTTTAGCCGAAGAGAGGTAAAGGCCGGGAATGTAGGGAGGGGCGGGGAGAGAGGAAAAACCATGCTGCTGTCTCATCCCAGCACAGGGATGGTATGATTTTGTAGCTGTACTTTGAGGCAGTGCTGGTGTCACCCAATGGAGTTAGAATCATAGAATCATAGAATCATTCAGGTAGGAAAAGACCCTTGGGATCGAGTCCAAACATCAGCCCCACTCTACAAAGTTCTCCCCTACACCATATCCCCCAACACCACATCTAAGCGACTCTTAAACACATTCAGGGATGGTGACTCAACCACCTCCCTGGGCAGCCTGTTCCAGTGTCTGACCACTCTTTCTGTGAAGAATTGTTTCCTAATGTCCAGTCTAAACCTACCCTGTTGCAGCTTGAAGCCATTCCCTCTTGTTCTATCACTATTTACCTGTGAGAAGAGACCAGCACCAGCCTCTCTACAGTGTCCTTTCAAGTAGTTGTAGCGAGTGATGAGGTCTCCCCTCAGCCTCCTCTTCCTCATACTAAACAGTCCCAGCTCCTTCAACCGCTCTTCATATGATTTGTTTTCCAGGCCCTTCACCAGCTCCGTTGCCCTCCTCTGCACCCGCTCCAGCACCTCGATATCTCTCTTGGATTGAGGTGCCCAAAACCGGACACAATACTCCAGGTGTGGCCTCACCAGTGCTGAGTACGGGGGGACAATCCCCTCCCGACTTCTGCTGGTCACCCTCTTTCTAGTACAAGCCAGGATGCCATTGGCTTTCTTGGCCACCTGGGCACACTGCCGGCTCATATTCAGCCGCTCGTCAGTTAGAACCCCCAGGTCCTTTTCCACCAGGCAGCTCCAGCCACACTTCCCCAAGGCTGTAGCGCTGCAGGGGGTTGTTGTGGCCCAAGTGCAGGACCCAGCACTTGGCCTTGTTGAAGCTCATACCATTAACACTGGCCCATCAATCCAACTATCCCAGTCTCTCTGTAGAGCCTCCCTGTCCTCATGCAGACCAACACTCCCGCTTAACTTGGTGCCATCTGCGAACTTCCTGATGATACACTCTGTGTCCTTATCAAGATCATTGATAAGGATGTTAAACAGAAACATCCAACACTGAGCCCTGAGGAACACCGGTTGTGACCAGCCGCCAGCTGGGTTTAACTCCATTGAATCACAGAATCACAGAAGGAGTTCACAGAATCACAGAACTTGACCACCAAGTTACTCCATTGACCACCGGTTACGCTCGGTTCTTGAGGCTTAATGAAGGAGAGGCGCTGCACCTCCAGTGGCGTATGGCTTAAGGCAGCGCAGGATCCTGAAAACAAACTCTCCTTGTCTGAAAACCGCTCCTGAAAGCAGGGTGTCCCATCGAGCCCCTGGTCCTGCAGGATGCTGGGCTGGGGAAAGGTGAGGGGGGTGGTCAGAGGCGGCAGTGGGCTCTCAGCCGGCTGCCCTCAGCAGGGAAGCTGCAGTTGCGCAAAGCTGCACCTCAGCTGGTGCCCCGTCTTAGTCAGAGGGAGCAGAGTTCATTCACCAGGGAGCACCCAGAGCATATAAAGGATGAGAACCAGGAAAAGGTGACACGTCTCCCGGGACAAGGGCAGGTACGTATGGCTTGGCTTGGCTTTGGCAAGAGCGGCGGTACGAAACTATGGAAGCTGCTGGTGGCTGAAGCAGCGTTGCTGGGGAAGGGGTGGAAATGGAGGTGAGGTTTTCTACCTGGAAAAAAATGCTTCAGAGCTCAGCCGGAGCGTGCCGGGTGCTGCTGACAGGCATCTCGACAGAAGTGGGCAGCAGAGGTAAAGCACGGCAGCTTTTGCGCTCTATAGTTCGTTTGTCCCACATATACATGTGCCTATCCATAACAAAACGCTGCTTTGTGACCGTGGTTGCGGGCGAGATGTGGCTGTGCGCACCTCGGGATCCCTTTTTGTTCCTGTCAGCCGCTCCAACGCCGCTGGTGGTGCCGTGGAGCTGTAGATGTGGGTGCTCTCGGGGTGATGTGCTGGGCCACCTCTCAGGAGATGAGAGTGCAGGGGAGGCTTCTCCAGGCTGCTGCCTGCATCTGCACAGGGACATGGTGTGCTCCTACTTGGGGAGGGGAAGGGAAAGTCCATGGTCAGCCCTGCCTGCAAAGAGCATGGCGTGTGTGTGGCGGTGAGCACTGCTCAGCTGTATTTTCACCATGGGCTGCTGTTAATCTCGTTATCTGGCGGTGGGGGAGCACCTCCTTTGGCACGGGAGACTGGTGGGGTCGTGCCCCAAAACCTTCTCCTGCTGCTGCTCCCGCCCGTGCTTTTTCCCGTGGTCCCTACCTGCTGCTGGGCATCCCTGTCCCTGCATGGGACCCCCCCATGCTGTCCCTGCCTGGCGTCCCCACCACACAGCCTGTCCGTGGTCTGTCCCCTCCCCTGTCTCCTGTCTCCTGCTTCTTCTTCTTAGGTTGCCCTGTGCCGAGGCTCCCGGCAGGGGCTGCCATTCTGAGGTGCCGTGGGGTCTTATGTCAGCTGCGGAGGTGGCAGGAATTACCTGTCTGAACACGGAGGGACAGTCGGCTGGGGCAGAGGCGGGAGGTGTCTGGCGGGAGCTGATGGCCACCATGGTGCCCCCTGCACTCACCAGTGGTGGGTGTTGCCTGCACTCGTTCCAAATGTACCTGCCAGCAGGGACTTTCTTCCCTCTTCTGGCGTAATTAAACATCTCTTTTCGTCTCCCTGTGTTACCAGGGGACAAGGGTTGGCTGTGCGGGAACAGGCTGTGTCTGACAGCAGAGATGTGTCCAGGCCAGTCTAAAGGATGGGGAGCCGCAGGAGCTGCCAGCAGAGCCACCAATCCCTTTGCTGCCTGTTGGCAACAGGCGATACAAACGCAGTGCCGCTGCCTGTATCTTCCCCGGTGTCCGCTGCGGTAATGCTCTTGATGGCATCATCTGAGTGCTGGGCATAGTAATATATTTATCCCACCCTATTCCTGGAGACTTGGGTTTAATATTAAATTCTGTATAGATGTGTAATACTCCTGTGAAAATAATCTCATTCCCTTTGTGGTGTTTTCACAGCATTTACAGGGATTAATGCCATTATTCCTTTCTTCAAAACGTAAATGCTTCCTCTGTTTTTTTTTTTGCTCCTCCCCTGTATCCCGGAACTCAGGCACTCCCTTGTCATTGTCACACAAGGGCTGGGAGCCCTGGGGCAGGGAGGGGAGGGCTGCTCAGAGAGTACCCCCCAGGCCCTGTTGTCACCCCTGCGCAGGCAGGAAAAACGTGTCAAAGCTGGGCAGGGGCAGGCAGGACACGAACTGTCTGAAGATGCTCTGTTGAACACCCATAATGCCTGCCGTGGAAATGCCCATGGGCTGTGCAGGGAGGTGGCACCCGGAGAGGACCTCCCCAGGGAGCTGCTCTGGAACCCTTCCCTGAAGTTACGGGGTCCAAAGCTCAGGCTTCATGAGTCCTTTGCTGAGATTGTGTGGCTGGGAGCAGGAGAGAGCCCTTGGAGTTGTAGGAGCACAAGAGCCTTTCCATCCCTGTGCTGCTTAACAGAGCGGTGCCGAGATTGGGCACAGGGCAGGGAGTGTGTCTATGTTGGACTTCCCATGGGACCATCCTCTACTTTCTTTGGGTTTGGTTTTTTTTTTTTTAATTAAAGCTCCAATGCTGAAGTAAGAATGGCGGAGGGTGGTGCCGTGCCTTGCAGGAAGCAGTGGGGAGGGAAGGGGCCACACCTGGAGGTGGAGACGGAGATGGAGGTGCAGGTGGAGCTGTTACATGGGTGAGGTGGGTTTGGGGATGGTGCTGTGGAGCAAGAGCTCTGCCGCTCTCAGGGGCTGCAGGCCCTCACTGGGGAAGGATGGGCAAGAGTTGGGGGGGCTCCAGGTGCCACGGTGGCCCCAGGGAAGCAAGGAAGAGAAGGATGAGGATGAGGCACTGGCACAGACAGGCAAGTGGAGGAGGGATGGGAACTGGTGTCTGGGCTTAGGGTGATGGAAAGGGATGAGGAAAACCCACTGCCTTGAAGCCTGCTAAGAAAGCAGGTGAAGAAGGAAGGGAAAAGGGAAGGCAAACAGGCTGAGATGTTCAGGGAACAAAGCAAAGATTAAGGTGAGTACTGAGAGCTTGGGAAAGCTAGGACTGAGCTGTAGTAGCTCTAGGACACTGTGAGTGTTAAAAAAAAAAAACCAACAAACCACTTTAAGCAGATAATGATGAAAGATGAACTGGAGATGAGAAACAGGGTTGAAGTGTTGAAGCGCTGAGGCTCAGAAGCAGAAAAACCTCTGTTTCTACAGGGGCATTTTACTTGCATAGGCGGGGGGATGAGGTGCTGCTGCCTTTGGTGGGGGGCTGGTTTTGGGGAGGGCTCTGCTGCAAAGGACAGTGGCAGCTTCTGGCAGAGCTGTGCCCCCCACTTTGTGGAGGAGGTGGCAGTACCCTGGCAGTGGGGACCCTGCGGGGACCTGTGCTGCCCCCTCCATCTTCAAATGCAGCATCCTGAGCAAGACCCCCACTTCAGAAACACTTGCAGCATCTTTCTCTGATGGCTTTTCTTTCCAGACCACAAACTGCCTGGAGGGACCTGACCCTGTGCTGCTGGTGATGGCTTCTCCCAACGTGATCACGTTCCAGCCCCAATTTTCGGCTGCCCCGCAGGCAGGCCAGTGGCAAACAGGGCTGCTGGACTGCTGCTCCGACTGCGGCGTGTGTGAGTACATACGTTCCCGGTGTTGGCTCACAATGTGATTCTGGTGTTTCCTCCATGCCTTCTGTGCCATTGCCCCTGCTGCAAACCCCACTTTTGTGGGTATCAGCGGCGGAGCAGCTCTCATCTGAGGTCAGGAGCCACAGCTCTCGTGTCTATGTCCCCGTCCGGCTTTCCACCTTTCCTCTTTTTCTGCACTTCTCAGCCAAGCCTGCGTCTTGCTCTCCTGCAGGTATTTGCGGAGCCTTCTGCTTCACCTGCCTGGGGTGCCAAGTGGCCGGGGACATGGACGAGTGCTGCCTGTGCGGCCCCAGTGTGGCCATGAGGACCCTCTACCGCACCAGATACAACATCCCGGTCAGTGACCAACTGCCCGGCTGGCAACAACAGCCACGAGCTGGGTGCCAGGGTGTGGGATGAGGGAAGGAGAAAGGGATGCCTGAGGGGAAGAGCAGTGGCGGGGAGTTACATGGGCAGCCCTACAGGCAAGGGAGCCAGGGACACATCTCCATCCTGGCTGTGAGCTGGAGGTAATCCCATTGCACACTGCCTCATCACAGAATCACAGAATCTTCATGGTTGGAAAGGACCTCTGAGATCACTGAGTCCAACCATACACACACACACACACACACACACACACACACACACACACACACACACACACAAGACCCCCACAATCTCGGGCACTTAGAGCATGCCCTGAAGTGCCACGTCTACACGTTTCTGAAATCCCTCCAGGGATGGTGACTCCACCACCTCCCTGGGCAGGCTGTTCCAGGGCCTGACCACCCTCTCAGGAAAGTCATTCTTCCTGATATCTAACCTAAACCTCCCCTGCCCCAACTTCAGACCATTTCCTCTGCTCCTGTCATTATTCCCTTGGGAGAAGAGGCCAACACCCACCTCTCTACACCCTCCTTTCAGGGAGTTGTAGAGGGCAAGGAGGTCTCCCCTCAGCCTCCTCTTCTCCAAACTAAACATGCCCAGTTCCCTCAGCCTCTCCTCGTATGACTTGTTCTCCAGACCCCTCACCAGCTTGGTGGCTCTCCTCTGGACACGCTCCAGCAGCTCAATGTCCTTCTTGTGGTGAGGGGCCCAGAACTGAACACAGCACTCGAGGTGAGGCCTCACCAGTGCCCAGGACAGAGGCACCATCACTGCCCTGCTCCTGCTGGCCACGCTGTTCCTGACACAGGCCAGGATGCCGTTGGCCTTCTTGGCCACCTGGGCACACTGCTGGCTCATGTTCAGCCAGCTGTCCACCAACACCCCCAGGTCCTTTTCTGCTGGGCAGCTTTCCAGCCGCTCTTCCCCAAGCCTGTAGCGTTGCCTGGGGTTGTTGTGACCGAAATGCAGGACCTGGCACTTGGCCTTATTGAACCTCATCCCATTGGCCTTGGCCCATTGATCCAACCTGTCCAGGTCCCTCTGTAGAGCCTCTCATCCCAGTCCTCACCAGGCATAAGTGTCAGCGTGCTGCGCGGCCAGGGGTGAGCTGCCCAGGGGTGTTGATGATTTAAAATAGGAAGACTTAAAAGCTGATGTGGGAAGAGGTTATTCATACAATGTCCCTTGCTCTGCAGGGCTCTATTCTGGATGACTGGGCTGCCACCATGTGCTGCCCCATGTGCGCGCTCTGCCAGCTGAAGAGAGACATCAACCGGAGGAAGGAGCAGGGCATATTCTGGTAAGGAGGGTGTGCTGGCCCTGGCTTGTAAAGTCACTGCTCCACAGAGCCAAGCGGGCTCCCAAGAGTCTCCCTTTCCACCAAGGCCTGACTTCAGACACAGGGTCGCTGCGGCGCAACGGCCGGGTGAAAGGGTGACCTGTCCCGCAGCAGAATGTTGCTGGGAACCTCTTGCAGGATGGGGGATCTGCTCAGGGCCCATCACCTGAGTTCAGCCAGCGAGGGTGGGGGGCACAGACAGACGGTCTCTCCCTCTCTCTCACTGTGGCGATGCATGGCCCCGGTCCCTGACCCTCCTCTCCCATCCCATTGCAGATGCCACCACCCTTGCTGTACCCTTCAGAGCCACGGCGGGCAGGAGTCACCGCTGCCCCGACTGTTGGGAGACGCACCACGGGGGGTTTGCCTTGGCTGTGGTTGATTCCCCCTTCCCCTGGAAACACCAGCAATAAACAGCAGAGTTTGTCTTCCTTCCTGTGTGGTGGTATTTATTTCTCTGTGTCTTCCTGCAGCAGCAGAGGACAGCCTTGTACTTTCGTATGCTGCGCACTCAGAGCAATGCTGAGGTTTTCAGATAAAGGAGACTTTCTCTTGCAGACCCACACTAGGATCTGAGATCAGACCACAAAGTTCAGTAGAAGACAAAATAAAAGAAAACAAAAGCCAAGCTCAGCTTCTCTATGGACACTGGCAGCATGCAGAGCTGGTGACACCACCACTCTGTGCTCGGAGAGGCCCAAGAGCCATGAACCCATCCCTGTCTCTGCTGGGTCACCTCTGCTCGCTGCTGGTCGCAAATCCCCATCACCCACAGCCCACCAGGCATGGTGGGTCTGAGCATTCCCCTCACAGCGTGGGCAGCTGCGTGATTTGGGGTGGCCAGGACAGCCTTGCTGCTCCGGGAGCCCATGGATGGGCTGAGAGCACCCGGGGCCAAGGTCTTCAAAGCCACCCAACCATGAGCGCTGGAGTCACAGGTGAGCCCTGTGTCTCCAGCAGACCCCCTGCCCTCATCTCCCTTCCCATCATGATGGTTGTTCTGGAGTCCCCTGACAGTCATTCCTGCTTGGGGCCATCCTTCCCCATGGCCCATTCTGCCCCATCCTGGCAGGGGCTGCCGAGACCCCATAGCTTTGCCTATCCCTGACCACAGGGTCTCCTCTCCAGGCCTGTTTGTCCCTCAACGCGTGCTGGGTTGGGCCATTGGGACCAGAGCTCTGACCCCTGTGAGAACCTGGGTCTTCACAGGGTTCTTGTCCTTGCAAGCAATGCCACGGCAGTGCAGCGAGCAGACAGGAGCAGCACCAGCACTCGCCTCGTCCAAGGAGCATCAAGGGATGCAGGAGCTGCAGGCAATGCCTGGCGAGTGCTCCAAGTGACAACCAGACAGCCCCACACCCAGCCACGCTGTCAGGGCAGAGCTGGGGTCTGGGGTCTGTCGCTGCTGGCCAGGGCACAGGGGTCTCAGGGTCACACAGCAGGAGAGGTGCCGTGCCACGGGGGAAGGAGGCAGGTGGCACTGCACCCACAGCAGAGCCCAGTGGGGTCAACCATTCCGGAGCTGCGTCCGGCTTGTTCCTCAAGAAAACCCTGCTGTGGGTGGTGGTGTCGGCTGTTGGTTTCTGGGTGCAGGGGTGGCCCTGCTGGGGACCCTGTCCTCTGTGCAGGGGCTGCGGGGTGGGCATAGCTGCACCAGGCTGATGAGGGTGATGCCAGCTCTGGGCCATTGTCCCTTTCCCTGTGGCAGCCCCAGGCCAGACTGATGTGGCTGTACAGCTGTCACTGACACAGCCTGTGAGGGTGACATGACCCTCAGGTGTGTGAAACACCACCAGGTTTGTAGGATGCTATAGCACACAACACAGAGGCTTTGCTTCTGTGAATTTATTAAAAGTTAATATAAATCACAACTAGTAAAGCAAGTATGTAGTTATGATCACTTACCTATAGACACACCTATAGATATTATTTGAGGTGCTACAGGCATGATGCTCACCGAACCAACCGCTGCCAGGAGCCAGGACGATGGAGAAGCCTTGTCACAGCACCATGGAGTCAGCCAGGTGCAAGGGAGATCTCTGCGGAGCAGCTCTAGCAGAGATGCTCATCTTGGGTAGGTACCATGTTGCTTTTAGACCTTTTCGGTGTAGACAGGTCAAGCGGGTGTAGGACACTGCTTGACAGAGCAACTGTTGCTGGAAGGTCAGCTCGCTGCTGTCATGGTTTCTGTGCTTGCTGTCATTGCGGTTCGTGACCTCTGGATCACAAGAAGGTCTTGGCTCCCCGCTGAGCTCATCAGGGATGCCTGGGGCTCCCGGTTCAGCAGCTGTCCCTCTTGGCCAGTCAGGGAGAATCTCCATCCCTTACTGGATGCGGGGGGAAACATTGCAACTAAGGACGAGAAGGCTGAGATACTTAATGCCTTCTTTGCCTCCGTCTTCAATATTCAGACCAGCTACCCCCAGGGTGTTCAGCCTCCTGGGCTGGAAGATAAGGATGGAGAGCAGAACAACCCCCCCCATAGTCCAGGAGGAAGTAGTTAATGATTTGCTTATGCACCTGGACACGCATAAGTCTATAGGGCCAGACAGGACTCACCCAAGGGTACTCAGGGAGCTGGCGGGAGAGCTCACCACGCCTCTCTGCATTATCTATCAACAATCCTGGTCAACAGGAGAGGTACCAGATGACTGGAGGGTGGCCAATGTGACGCCCATCTACAAGAAGGGCCGGAAGGAGGATCCGGGAAACTATAGGCCTGTCGGTCTGACCTCTGTACCAGGAAAGATCATGGAGAGGATCATCTTGAGTGAGCTCTCACGACAAGTGCAGGGCAGCCGAGGGATCAGGGCCAGCCAACATGGGTTTATGAAAGGGAGGTCCTGCTTAACCAACTTAATCTCTTTCTATGACCATGTGACCCGCCTGCTCGATGCGGGGAAGGCTGTGGATATTGTCTACCTGGACTTTGGTAAGGCCTTTGACGCCGTCCCCCACAGCGTTCTCCTGGAGAAGCTGGCGAATCATGGCATAGACAAGTGTACTCTTCACTGGGTAAAAAACTGGCTGGATGGCCGTGCCCAGAGAGTTGTGATTAATGGGGTGAAATCCAGTTGGCAGCCAGTCCTGCCAGGGCTGAGGTGTCCCTCAGGGCTCAGTTTTGGGACCAGTCTTGTTTAATCTTGTTAATATCTTTATTGATGATCTGGATGAGGGGATTGAGTGCACCATCAGTAAGTTCGCATATGACACCAAACTAGGTGGGAGTGTTGATCTGCTTGAGGGTCAGAAGGCTCTACAGAGGGATCTGGACAGGTTGGATCGATGGGCCAAGGCCAATGGGATGAGGTTCAGTAAGGCCAAGTGCTGGCTCCTGCATTTCGGTCACAACAACCCCAGGCAACGCTACAGGCTTGGGGCAGAGCGGCTGGAAAGCTGCCCAGCAGAAAAGGACCTGGGGATGTTGGTGGACAGCTGGCTGAACATGAGCCAGCAGTGTGCCCAGGTGGCCAAGAAGGCCAATGGCATCCTGGCCTGTATCAGGAACAGCGTGGCCAGCAGGAGCAGGGCAGTGATGGTGCCTCTGTCCTGGGCACTGGTGAGGCCTCACCTCGAGTGCTGTGTTCAGTTCTGGGCCCCTCACCACAAGAAGAACATTGAGCTGCTGGAGCGTGTCCAGAGGAGAGCCACCAAGCTGGTGAGGGGTCTAGAGAACAAGTCATAGGAGGAGAGGCTGAGGGAACTGGGCATGTTTAGTTTGGAGAAGAGGAGGCTGAGGGGAGACCTCCTTGCCCTCTACAACTCCCTGGAAGGAGGGTGTAGAGAGGTGGGTGTTGGCCTCTTCTCCTAAGGGAATAATGACAGGAGCAGAGGAAATGGTCTGAAGTTGGGGCAGGGGAGGTTTAGATTAGATATCAGGAAGAATGACTTTCCTGAGAGGGTGGTCAGGCCCTGGAACAGCCTGCCCAGGGAGGTGGTGGAGTCTCCATCCCTGGAGGTATTTAAGAAGTGTGTGGATGTGGCACTTCAGGGTATGCTCTAGTGCCCGAGATTGTTGGTCTGTGTCTGTTCATTTGGTGTTTGTTTTTTTTGTGGTTGGGCTCGATGACCTCAAAAGGTCCCTTCCAACCATGTAGATTCTGTGATTCCTGGGTCACCTCTGAGGCTCCTGCAGCTGGGCTGATGGACTGCTGGCACAGGGCTGGTTGCGCCAGGGGGCCTGCCTGCATGGCCTCTAGCCACCCTATACAAACACGGGTGTGGGGCAGGCAATGCCCAAGCATGGTCACTGCTGTATAGGCAGCTCCCACAGCCCCCCAACCGAAGTCCTTCCACAGTGTTTTCTGCCTCACATTTGGCAGCTGGGAGCTGCAAAGAGAGTTCAGAGAAGGTGGAGCAAGAGCTGTCAGGGTCTGACCCAGCTGTACCCCCTTGGTAGCCCCAGTGCTGAAACACACCCCACTTGGCAAAGTGCACCCCACCTGCCCTTCTGGGGGCAGATGCGGCTCTTCTGGCTGGGGAGGGGACAGGCACCTCCTGAGGGGTCTCTGGGGCTGGGCTGTGTACCAATGAGCTCTAACTTTTTTCTCCCCTCATACAGAGGGCAGAGACTCCGCTGCTTTGTGCTGCTGCCTCACCTGCACCTTCTTGCAGTGGGGCTGCCCCAGGAGAGTTGGAGGGACACCCACCTCACTTCTGCCCTTGGGAGCTGGACTGGGAGATCTCCACACAGAGACAGGCACATGGCATGGATTTAATCCCTGAGGGAAGAGGCTGGGCTCCCCAATCAAAGAACAATTCACCTTCCTGCTGGGAAGAGTTCCTTGTTGGGGGGCAGACCTGCCTGCACCAGACTTGCTTCTTGCTGCTCCAGCTACTGGACATTCCAGATAAACAATGCTCCTCATTCTCACAGCTCCAGGTGTACGAAGCTCCGAGTTATTTCAGCTCCTGCTCCAAACCACAGCTCTGGCTGCTGCACAGTTGGGATACGAGATGCTCCACCTCTGACTAACAAACACTCCAGCTATACTGCACCTCCAACAGATGGACACCTGGGCCTCTCCGAGTTTCAAGTAATCCCAGCTTCCGCTCCTGGACAGTCCAAACACGAGGTGCTCCTGCTTGTTACAGCTCTGACTGATGGACATTTGCGCTTTAAGTAATTTCAGCTCCAGAGAGTGGATGTTCCAGATCAGGTTATTTGAAGCACTGAGTTATTTTAGCTCCAGCTACTGCCAATGCTGGAGAAGAGATGCTCACCGCTCCGGACTGTAGAAGCTCCTTCTTGTTACAAGCTAATTAAAGCTCTGCCCCTTCATCTGACAAGGTCCACCTAATTACAGCTCTGCCTTAAAAACTGCTCCTTCTTATTAAAAACTAATCAAAGCAACCTAGGCTTTCGGCAAGGTTGTAAATCAATCATTTTCACAACCTGAATATTAACTGTTTTTTATTTTGCATTGTCAACATATCATTTAATAACTATTCCAGTGGTTGTACAAACCTTGATTGAAGAGCTGGAGGCAAGTACCTTTCGCCCATCTCAGACGCTGGGTTCAGCCTGGTGCGTGCCAGCCTCCCTAACTTCAGGGACCAACATGACTGGACCCCCACCTCCAGCAGGGGGCCATGCACCCTGCCTGCCTTGCCCCCAACACTCTCTCATTCCACACACCTCTGCCTGCCCAAAGTTCCCCCGAGCCTCCCTTTTGGGGGCTGAATACTGCTCACTGAGCCTTCATTTTCAAGTCCCCAAAACACATGACAGTCTTTTCCTGAACTTCAGAAATGCAGCACTCGCCCTCTGTTTCTGAGCTCCCAAAACACAGGACTTACACTTTTTCTGAGCTTCAGAAACACAGGGCTCTGACCCTGCTTTTGAGACCCAAAACCAGCCCCCAGAAATTGTTTTCTGGGCCCGAAAACCACAACGTAATCTGTTTTCAAGCAATGAAAATGCAAAACTTAGTTGGCATTTTAAGTCCCTAAAACACAGCACGTGATTACTTTTTTTTCTTCTGAGCCCCAAAACCACAGGACTTCATTGATTTTTGAGCTTTAGAAATGCAGGACTCCTGCTCTGGTTTTGAGTCCCAAAAATGCAGCACTTGAGTCTTCGTTAATGGGGTTGAAAACCTTGCACTGCACTGAACTTTTGTTTCCCACCTCTGTATGAGAAGTGTTGTCAGTGGCTGGGAGGACTGTAGCCCACCCACAGCCCTGGGGCCCCATAGGCAGGTTCAGGGAGAGCTTGAGAACTGGGGTGGTGGACACCCTCCCCTGCAGGGACAGCCGGGCCCCTTGTCACGGGCAAGAGGTCGCTTTATTTCAGGCTTATTTCCCCAGCACCTCCTCCCATGCATCCCAAACCCCACCGTGGGGCACAGCAGCCACAATCCCCGGCGGGGAGCCGTGCCTAAGAAGCACACCTCCAAGCTTCTCTAAGGCGACCCCCCCGGCCCCCAACTCCTCCAGGAGTAGGCCAGCCCCGAGCAGTAGCAACCGGGGTCTTTCTCCGCCCGCCCGGGCACCGGGTGCCCTTCTGCCCGCCAAGAGACTCCGGGGCCACCGCCGTCTGACCCGCGCAGGGAGCAGCCGGGGGGACGGCATCCTGCTGCTGCCCCACCGGAACCCAGAACACACCCGCAACTCCACCACGAGCGGGCCGCGCACAGCAATCCCCCCGCCCTAGGATGCCGCTCTCGTCTCCCTACTCTCGGTTCCCGCCCGGGGGTCACGGCCGAGTCCGCTCCTACCGCCTCCGGTCCGGAGCCGCGGCCCCAGCAGCAGAGTGAACTCTCACCAGGTCCGACAAGGAGGACCTAGCGGCCGGACAG
Organism: Numenius arquata; assembly: GCF_964106895.1. NCBI lineage: Eukaryota > Metazoa > Chordata > Aves > Charadriiformes > Scolopacidae > Numenius > Numenius arquata. The sequence continues at coordinate 24,628,455 of NC_133585.1, read as the reverse complement.
CGCTGCCCGCGGCCCCACTCTCGCAGCTCCCCGTCCCGGCTCACCACAGCGCTACTCGCCACAGCACCGACCACCCCCACCCTCCGCCACCGCCGACTGAGGCGGGTTCCTGGCCGCGCAGGCGCTCTGTGCCCCCGGCCGGCCCCGCCCACCTCCACCCCGCCAATCACCGCCCTGCCCGGCTCCGGCCCCGCCCACCCCCGCCCCGCCAATCCGGGCGGAGGGGCGGGGCGGGCTGAGGGCCATGGCGCCCCGGGGGGGAAGGCCTCATCCCGTTCCGCGGCGGCGGCTGAAGCGGGAGGGTTGTCTCCTGTTTCAGCGAGGCGGTAGAA